>NC_052501.1:53952229-53997025 GCF_016617805.1 Bactrocera tryoni
GTTGTTGTTGGTTTTTGGGCATTTTTTCCATCCGCTGAGCCAAACCAGTTTTTGTTTTGCTCAAACATATGTACAATATAGAATTTGAAGGTTGTATTTAATATATTTTAGTTTTCAGTTTTTGTTTTGCTCAAACATATAATACAATATAAATTTGAAGGTTGTATTTAATATATTTTAGAAAATATGGCACTTTTTATGTTGAGGTAGTATGGGTGATGGGGTTAAAAGTGGGCCAAAGTTCAGTTTTTATTTCAATAATGTTTGTAACTATATAACATTCAAGTATACCAAAATTGAAAGTTATACCTAAAGTATTACGGACAATACGGCATTTTACAAATTTCGACTGTATGACAGGTGGGCGTAAAAGTGGGCGAATTTTCTTAATTTTTTTTTTTAACTGGAATTGTTTCAAAAATAACCTGTGCAAAATTTCAGAGCTCTACAATGTCTCCTTGTATTTAATGCCGGCGTTGTCTCACTGTGCGACACCGTCACGCCGCACCCAGCCCAATGAACCCACCTCAGCTACATGCGCCAAAAAACAGTTTGCAACATACATACATTATACAACGGACATCGAAAGCAAACCGGAAATTGCAACCTAACCAGGGGAGTACAAATCTCATGGGACAATACTCGTACTAGGAAGTAGTGTTCACATTGGTTGGAGATAGAGAACCTTAGATCCGACAACTTGACCAACTGCCACTATTACTGTTCAACATGCCCATATTGTTGTATGTTCTTTGGCATGTACAATGGCTATTGTTGCTGTTGCTATTGTTATTGTCGTCATTGTCATCCTCCCATGTTGGTTATTGCGTTCTGCGGTCGCGTATACGCCATGACACTACACCGTGCAACTAATGTCCACGTTGCAAGTATCTCTCACCGGCACGTCAAGGAGCGAGCGCGTGGCACCACAATCGTTGATCTGCGACAATTGATCCGCTCACATAGACACAAGCACGGAGATGTGTTCGCTATATAACTTATTATGCTAACTTACTTCGGGCGCTAAGTCAAGACTTTTATAAACGGTTAGTGAGCTCATGGCTAGTGACGTTCTTTAATTTACTTTGAACAAGACGCTTTTTTATCTCGGTGCTATTAACAGAGTTCACGGCATCAGTTCAATCATTTATACATTTTCTAATTTGTCCTTGTTTCCAGGTGTAATATGTTTATTTGAATAAGGTATTGAATTAAGTGCAATGCAGAAGTTTTGTTAACTATGTTAGGTAAAGCACTTCTCTTTAGCCTAAAATCAGGGAAGTTCGAATCTAAAACTTCTAATAACATAATAATATAAAATGCGACAAATTTCGACGAGCCAAGGAAAACGCCATTTTAGAAATTTTATCAAATTTTATCAAAATCCCGCAATTTTTCTGCATTTTACTCTTACTGCCTGTCTTGTAAACAACTGGCAGCGAAGTTCCTAAATATACCCAGTACTACGGATTTTCGAAAACTTATAGAATTAATTTTAAATTCGGTGCCTATAATTTCATTCCCTTCCAGAGAGAGCTAGACAAGAGCGCAGGAAAAAGCATTTATACAAATGGGTCCAAACTAGATACACCAGTGGGAGGTTGTGGAGATCACAGCAATCAAAGATGCAATGAATATATTTACTATGTATGCAGATAGCCAGGCGGTTTGAAATCAGGTTTCGTCAAAATTAATGAAATGAAACCTTGATTTCTTTGTGGATGTAACATCCAATTTTACGATAAACCTGCAATGAGTTCCAGTACAAGTGACATCCTTGTTAAATTGAATGCAGATGAACTAGCATGAGCGGGCACTACCCAACAAATAGACTCAGGAAGACAAGGACATACGCATGGCTACTTGTACTTAGATATTTAAAGGAAAACAAATATTGTAAGGGTCACGGTGGAGTCAATCCCTAACATTTTGATCAAGCAAGCAAGCGTGGCATGAATGGCTCTAATAGGAGTGCTCCCTTCGGTGAGGGTAGAATTTGACCGCGATAAGGTATGCTTATCGAAAGGGGCGAGTAAAGTTCAATATGCACTACATCTGTTATTTGGCTTGCCTCGAAATATTAGCAAAGTCTTGTCAGATATAGTGATATACATAGTATAGAGCACGACAAAAAGCTTGTACAATTTTGGAGCGCTGATCAACGCATTGTTTTGATCTATGTGCTTTCAGCATCGTGGAGTAAGGCTGTCGACGTAAAAACACAAAAAATTATGTTGCCAGCATACTTGGAACACCATAAAATGACCATTCTAGAAGCTGTCAAGAGGTGTAAGAGGAGGAGATTATAAACCATCTTCTATGCGAAGTTATGTAAATTTTAGGTTCCTTGATGAAATTTCCGACGTTGCAAAGATAAACTTTTCATACCGATGAACTTCATCAGAAACACGGGGTGGTTTAGAGGTAAGACTGTAGAGTGAGGGTTCTTAGTTCTAATGGTTTCACAATGGTGTATAGTATGACAGCTGTTCTATCTATTACCTACCTAGGCTAATCCATTATGCAGGCAGTAAAGGCTCTCCCGGATCAATTTATAGAAGGTCGCTGACAAGCTTTACATAATTTATTATGACAAGTGTTAATGTTCATGTTTCTTAAAAATTGGGTTCAATGAGAAATATAGTGATTTTGATATCCATCATGTACGCCCGTTTGTGTTGATTGGCATTTTTATGTGTATATGTATCAAACTATGCGTCAGTGGTATCATTGAAATTACATGTAAATTCATTTTGCGTGCACATCGAAGGCCGCAGAAATATCCAGTCCTTCGATGCGATTTGTACAACTTTTTCCCTTTGTGCGAATGCGAGTGAAAATAGAAGTACAATAACAATAATAAAAATTTTCCTTCCTGGCTTAACAAAAGCTGGTAGCAACAACAACAACACGTTGCAGCACAAATTTTTTGCAAGAAAATCGTATGTGTATATGCGGTTTTTGGTATGCAGTGCATACTTATAATTTTTTCGACACAAATTGTTGCATGCTGCAAATTGGATGCAACTTGGCGTTGGCAACGCAAGGCTATGCAGCAATGGCAATCGCATTCTCGAAGCAACAAAAATAGCAAAGCATTATCTTGCAGTGACTGGACAATTTGTTGCTATTGTTGCGTCTACGTTTATTCCCATATTAATATTTGGGTATCTTTCTTTTTGAAGGCGGTTACTCATCGAAAAATTTCAACCTTGATCTGCATCCAATCCATACTCTGAGGAACGAATATTGAGTTTGACACGATGTTTGTAACACCCAAAAAGAAACGTCGAAAACACCATAAAGTATATAACAACATATAAATGATCAACTTAACGAGCTGAGTCGTTTTAGCTTTGTCCAATATCAAGCTTTGCTAACAGGCAATAAATCGGAAGACTGCTGACTTTAAGTTACCTATAAACTCCTCGCAGATTTACGAAGCTTTCCACAAATTTATTAAAACCGTTAACACCAATCTCTGCTACTTCACTTGGTTAACCAGTAAGTCTTCCGTGAAATTTTAATCTCATTTTAGTAAAGGCAGGACAATAGATAAAAAGCTTCTTCCTCGCCTTTTCCATACAGCTTTGGCAAAGATCGTCCGACAGAATAGTTAGCCGGACCGTCTATAAACCGTCCAGTTAGAACACTACAATTGCGATGAGATTGGCTTTGCTAAAAGTCAGAGTTTGGCGGATTTCTTACGGTTCACTCTGAGCCAAGAGTTCTGGCTGTTGATCAACGTTTGCTGAAATCACTGAGGATCCAAAGGTCCAATGCCAGAACGCAAGAAGGCATACCAAACCCGGCCCGATTCCAATCATATGAAATTGTGAATAGGATGCTCTCCTTAGCAAGCTCATCGGCTTTTCAGTTTCTGTTATCTATACATGCCTAATATGAAAGAAGCTTTAAGCTATTGATAATGAGGTCATGCCTTTCTTGTCTAGTTTTGAGCGCACAATCAACGAGGTCAAAGCCAGTATAGTCACTCGTACACCCTCCTTCGACGTGAATGCAGACCTCTCTGAAGAAAGCTGAACTTCGGAACAGTACATCTACTGCTGCCTTTATGGCAGCCACATCCGCTTAAAAGACGCTACAGTGGTATGGTAGCCTGAAACTAAAGTTGTTGGAGAGCTCCCGGTCAGAAGATTTCACCAACGCTTGGCTCCACCTACAAGTCCAGCACAAGCATGTAAGTTAAGAAGGATCCGGAGTAGGTTTACATATAAATAAAACAAGAAAAAACCTTAACTTCGGCTGCACCGAAGCTAATATACCCTTCACCGGGGCATTTCTTTTAGTAACTATGTGTTCAGTTTATATGGAAGCTATACGCTATAGTAAGCCGATCTGAACAATTTTTTTGGAGATAATATGATGATTACGATCGTTCGGCGGTTTGTATGGCAGCTATTTGCCGATTTACGATTTATTTACTGCCGTATGGCAGTAAGCCGATCTGAACAATTTCTTCGAAGATTACATTGTCGCCTAAGGAAATAATCTGTACCAAATTTCGTGAATATATCTTGTCAAATGCAAAAGTTTTCCATACAAGAAGTTTTTTCCAATCGTTCAGTTTGTATGGATTACATTGCTGCTGTAAGAGCCTAATAATAAATTAATGTCCAGTTAACAAATTGATTTTATTTGATTTAAGTTTTAGATTAATATTCTTTACACTCTTAACACTCCTAATGCTTTACTAATAATGTCTTAATGTTATGCTAGCACCGGTTTTTATCCCTTCTTGTGCCTAATTTTCTCATTATCTATGCAAGCTTGTGCGTATATGCTTATGAGGGAGTAGGTATGAAATACGTATGTTTGTTCGTATGTATATAGTATATGTACCTACTTGCAAAGTGCAAGCGAAAATGAGAACATACAAAAAATGCAATTATGTACAAATCATAGAAAACCGTAACATATGTGTATGGATGTAAGAATTGATGTGCATATGCATAAGCGGTGCTCTCACAAAGGTGAATAGCCTAATTCATGGTCACGTTCATCCGATTTTGCACAGTGACATGCTTCTGACCAAACATGCTCCCCCCATTGAAATGCTTGCATTTTAATCCGAAATAGTTAATGGTGTAATTTTATGGACTGCTCTCCTTATAATCCCTTTTGTAGTTTTGATGTCCACAACCCTCACTTTGCCGTCTGAACCAGGTACGATGTTGATAATTCTCCCAAGTGACCAATGCTGTGGGGGCAAGTTGGATTCATGGATGATCAACATTTGACCAATTTCGATGTTGGCTTCCGGTTCCAATCACTTCGAGCGTTGTTGTAGGCTAAGAATATAGTCGTGTGACCATATGTCCCAGAAACGCTGCTTCAAATACCTCACCCGCTGCCATTGCGTTAACGAAGATACTGTGTTCATATTGATAGCTTTATCTGGCATCGGCAGTAATGATGTCCCAATCAATAGATGAGCCGGAGTTAGAGCTTCGCCATCATTGGGGTCATTTGAAAGCGGTGTCAGTGGACGAGAGTTCAAAATAGCTTCTACTTCAACTACGACGGTCTGAAGTTCTTCATTTGTCAGGTGTGCGTTTGAGATGTTTTTTAGCAAAATGAATTTCATTGATTTTACTGCCGCCTCCCATAAACCCCCAAAATGTGGAGCACGAGGCGGAATAAAACAAAACTCAAAACCAGTGTTGGTGCTATAACTAGCGATGTCATCAGTAGCCGCTTGATTGAAGAATTGTTGATGAAGATCTTGGCTTGAGCGCCAACGAAATGTGTGCCGCTGTCGCAGTAAATGCGTTGAAGTATGCCGCGTCTTCCTACAAAACGTTTTAGACAAAGTATAAAATTGTTATTAGAGAGGTCGGACACTAGTTCTGCATGGATGCGAAGCATACGAAGATTGCTATATATGTTTTGTATGGAGCTCTTCAACGAAGACGATAAGTTGTACTGAAAGAGCCGCAAAAGTCAACGCCACTAACTAGAAATGGACCTTGCATTTGCAAGCGATTGGCAGGAAGATCCGCCATAATTTGACCCATTAATTAACAGAGCACGCAATTTCAAACGATTTTCCTCACGATTTCGCTAGCATTTATAACCCAGACTCGCTCACGCAAGAGAGTTATTAAAACTTTTGGACCAGCATGTAAATGCTTCCGATGAAGATATTCTATGTATAAAGATGTAAATCGATAATCTTTTGGAAGAAGTGCGGGAAATTTTGCGTCAAACGGAATTGGTGCTTTTGACAATCGGCCACCGACTCTGAGGACTGAAACGGTCACTCCGTTAAGATTCATTTCATGTAGAAAAGGAGTCAGCTTCTGTACGAACGATTTAACTTCTTGTTGTTTCTGAATTCGATCTGTTGAAAGCTACGACGATTCGCCACGAAGTATGATCAGGTTCCTCTCACGGTAGATCAAGTATCATTGCTGGCGTTAGTTTATTGTTAACAGCGACTTTGTTGAAAACACGAAATACTTATATATGCAGATAATCGGTGGTAATCGGTGGTACGATGAACTGCGGTTGATGATAATATTGATGATGTTTCCATCGTTGCTGCTTTTGCTACACTTGAGGTTGATTCCATTCCGTCGTTCCAAATCTTGGAGTTTTATGTTATATTCCTCCTTGCTTACAGGCCATTCCGATGAATTTTTCATTAGAAACTCTGGTCCATATCGTACTTACAAGATCCTGAGCGCTACGGCCGCGTGAAACGATGTCTGCAGGATTTTGTGTACTGGGTACGTGTTTCTAGCCAATGCCTTCTGAAATTTCCTGAATTTCAGAGACTCGATTGGCAACGAAGCAATTTAATGTCGCCGAATGAATGTTGAGCCACTTTAGCACGATCTCTGAGTCAGTCCAAAAATATATGTTAGTGCAAAATTTTATTACCTTATCCTTGATTTTTTGCCAAGTCCTACTCAGTAACAGTGCTGCACATAACTCCAAACAAGGAAGCGATTGTGCTTTAATCGGTGCCACTTTAGATTAAGCAATAAGTAACGTAGTTTTGCAAGTGTCCTTTGTAATAGGACGTACATAAATGCAGCACCCATATGCGCGCGTTGATGCGTCTGCGAAGCCATGAACTTCACAGCGAGAATTGGATGTTGTTTGTACATGACGAAGAACTTCGATTTTATTAAAGAAATTTAAATCTGCAACCAAATGATATGAAGATCGGGTGGCAGTGTTTCATCCCAATCTAAACGACGAATCCAAATTTCTTGCATTAATATTTTGCTACGTATAATCACGGGGTTCAATAAACCGAGGATATCAAATATTTTGGAAATAATTGATAGAACAGGTCGCTTTGTAACTGACTGCAAATCTGATAATTCATAGCGATAACAAAGGGTATCAGCTAAAGGTTTCCATGACGTACCTAACGCTTTGGTAATGTAATTCGAGTGCTATTTAGTCAGAGAAAGACCATGAGAACGAAGAACTTCTATGATTTCAATTTTTAGTTTTTGTAAGTTGTCTATACTATCTGCACCAGTCAACAAATCGTCAACATAAAAACTTTCACGAATAGCAGACGATGCTAGAGGAAAGGCAGCTTTATTGACATCAGCAATATGAAATAAACTGCGAATGGCTAGGAATGGTGCAGAAGCCAATCCGTAAGTTACAGTTTTGAGTTGAAACAACTGTAATGGCTCATGAGGTTCGTTTCTCCACAAAATGAGTTGATATCGTTGATCTTTTTCGTTAATCAAAAATTGCCGAAACATTTTTGATATATCGGTGGTTAATACGTAGGGATATAAACGAAATGATAATAATGTGATGATTAGTTCTGGTTGATTTGTTCCTCCAACCATGAGTATTTCATTTAATGAATGATCAGAAGTGGTCCGAGTAGAGGAGTCGAATACAACCCGAAGTTTGGTCGTTGTACTTTGTGTACGAAGTACACAATGATGTGGAATTATATAGTGCGAGCTATTGAAATCAAAGTTTTTTATGGCAACCATGTGTCCGAGTTCAATATATTCTTTTATGAAATCCGCATACATGTTTTTAGTAATTTATTGTTAGATAGACGTCGTTCAAGAGCGAGAAATCTCTTCCTGGCGTTATGGAAAGAGTTGCCTAATATTGTTGGTGTAGCCTTGAAACGTTTTCAATGAAGCGTTTTTCGCACAAACGTATCTCTTGGGACAGTGTTACTTCCTTTTCGGTGAATTTTTAAATTTCCCAAAAACTTTGAAGAATCGAATCGATATTCGATAGATTTGAATTTAGTGTGACATTGCAAATGGATGGGCGGGAATTTGAAAGCTTTTCAAAATTGCCTCCTGCAATCCAACCTAATTTGCTGTTTGGAAGGCGTGGTAAGCCTTTTTCAAGTGAAATTGTGCCTTCTTGAAGGTTCTCAAAAAATATTTCTGCATTGAGCAATAAATCTATGTGTTACGGTTTGTAGAAATATGGATCCGCAAGCTGAAGATTTTCTGGAATATTCCATTTAGAAGTATTTATAAAACTACTAGGAATTTGTGTTGTAATGTGTTTAGTTATAACGAATTCCGACATACAAGTAAAATCTGTAATATGAGATTTGATTTTCGCATTTACTGCATACTTTGATTTAGAACGAATGTCTGAAATACCTGAGATTTCCTGATATGAGAAAAACCTTTTAAGCGGCAAACGCTTCGCTGTTTCTTCGGTGATGAAATTCAATTCGGAACATGAATCCAATAACGCGCGAGCTGGCTGCATAACTCCAAATTTATCTTGTATGTAAATTAAAGCAGTCGAAAATATCGCTCTTTTACGTGTGCAGGCGATGAGTGAAACCGATGGATTAGTTAGAAGTAAATGACACAGATGTATTGTCTTTCCCTTTGAGTTCTAATGTTTGTACAAATGGATGATTTGTAGTTCCAACGATGGCAAAATGAAGATGAGAGTGGTGCGATTGATGACATACACGGCAACGAGATTTTGATGGGCATACGGGGTGTCTTTTGCGTAAGCAATTGGTGCAAGCTCCAGCTTGCTTCACCCAATCAAAACGCATATTAGCTGACAACTGTAGGAATGAAGGACAATTGTTTAGGCTATTCTCTATATTATTGCAATGTATACATGTCGACATCGCATTAACGAATGAATTTGCTTTTTTCTTACCATGTAGCTTACAATCTCGCTAAGTTACCTTTGAGTTTTCACCGTTTGAACAGGTTTCTAAATACTGACAGTGCCGATTTAACCACTTGTAGCAATCGTCCCACGATGGCAAGTGGTCAAACTCTTGCTTCTGATTGTATGCTGATTTTGAATCAGAATCAATTTTCGTTAAGACGTTATGAATTAGCATTTAACTCATTATATCACTTTCTGAGCCCAACGAGAGTAACGAACCTCGAAGCGCTGCAACAGTGTCAATAATATTGCGTAGGTTTGCTGCGTCAGATTTTTTCATAACCGGAGTGTTGAAAAGCGATATAATATGATCTTGGAAAATCAATACGTTGTTGCCGTATAGTCTTCGAGTAATTTTCTTCGGTTACCTGAAAGGGTTCGACGACAGGGCTGGTCCTGAAAGACAGTTTAAAAGATAATTAAATTTGTCCACCTTTGGCATTGTTAGATCATTATGCACCATATTACAAAAAGTGCGGAAAAAGCGTTTAAATTCCGCATAATTGCCTTCAAATTTAGGCAATTAGAGTGAAGGCAATCGATTATGGTAACTGCTGGTGTTTCCAAAAGTTGTTGCGTTGAAAATGCTAGTGTTCAACTCAGAAACGCGGTTTCTGGGGCTGATTAATGAAAGTATTTTAGATTTTATTGAAATGTACGTTTCTTCAATTTCTGCTCCAGATTGGTCTGACGGAGAAAGAGTTTCAATATTATTCTGGATGTCACAAATATGTTGAAAATTGGACTCAACAATTTGTAGTCGGCATTCGAGAACATGCGTATCACTATCGACTTCTTCTCAAGCAATTCGTTGCTTTATACTATGTAGTTTGCGAAAGAATCGTTGGACGCGTTTGAGTTAGCGAGGACAAAGGCGATTGTTCCTCATTAGCCATGTAAGGCACATTGGCTTTACTGTTGTTAGGCATTAGAAGGCACGAAATAAATTATATATAGACGAGTACCTGAGCAGTGAAGAATGTAATGCGGTTGTTGTAGATGTAGCAAAAGCAGATCAGCAATCCAATGAAACTGTACTGTAAAGAGTACCGTAGACTGCGACGAGTTGACGAACTGTCGGTAACTTCGACAGATGTTGATAAGAAGATCTCGAAGGTACGTTAATAAAACCACGTGTACTCTGGAGGTACGATTACAGCGGCAAGTACGATGATGTGTGACAAGAATTGCTATCTGCCCTTACACAGAATGTTGTCCGGGTACAACAATCCAAATGATCCGTTGTTGGATACCGCTACACAGCTTCTGATGATGAGATGATGTGGGCAAATTCCGTTTGGTTAACAAACGCAGAGCCAGCTCTTGCCAGTATAACACAAACGATTAATTTAAATTAACTTGCACATTAATCTATTGGCTTTTCTTGATCGAAAATATTAAATGTAGATCACATGTCCTGTCACGGTCGCCAAATTATGTAGGAGCCAAATAATATTTTAATGTCCAGTTAACAAATTGATTTTATTTAATTTAAGTTTTACATTAATATTCTTTACACTCTTAACACTCCTAATGCTTTACTAATAATGTCTTAATGTTATGCTCCTTCCTTCCTTAATTGGCGTAGACACCGCTTACGCGATTATAGCCGAGTTAACAACAGCGCGCCAGTCGTTTCTTCTTTTCGCTACGTGGCGCCAATTGGATATTCCAAGCGATTCTCCTTCTCCACTTGGTCCTTCCAACGACGAGGAGGTCTTCCTCTTCCTCTGCTTCCCCCGGCGGGTACTGCGTCGAATACTTTCAGAGCTGGAGTGTTTTCATCCATCCGGACAACATGACCTATCCAGCGTAGCCGCTGTCTTTTAATTCGCTGAGCTATGTCAATGGCGTCGTATATCTCGTACAGCTCATCGTTCCATCGAATGCGATATTCGCCGTGGCCAATGCGCAAAGGACCATAAATCTTTCGCAGAATTTTTCTCTCGAAAACTCGTAACGTCGATTCATCGGTTGCTGTCATCGCCCAAGCCTCTGCACTATATAGCAGGACGGGAATTATGAGCGACTTATAGAGTTTATCTTTTGTTCGTCGAGAGAGGACTTTACTTTTCAATTGCCTACTCAGTCCGAAGTAGCACCTGTTGGCAAGAGCAATCCTGCGTTAGATTTCCAGGCTGACATTGTTGGTGGTGTTAATGCTGGTTCCTAAATAGACGAAATTATCTACAACTTCAAAGTTATGACTGTCAACAGTGACGTGAGAGCCAAGTCGCGAGTTCGACGACTGTTTGTTTGATGACAGGCGATATTTCGTTTTGCCCTCGTTCACTGCCAGACAAATTTCTTTTGCTTCCTTGTCCAGCCTGGAGAAAGCAGAACTAACGTCGCGGGTGTTGAGGCCGATGATATCAATATCGTCGGCATACGCCAGCAGCTGTACACTCTTATAGAAGATGGTACCTTCTCTATTTACTTCTGCAGCTCGAACTATTTTCTCCAGAAGCAGGTTGAATAAGTCGCACGATAGGGAATCGCTTTGCTGAAACCTCGTTCGGTATCGAACGGCTCGGAGAGGTCCTTCCCGATCCTGACGGAGCTTTTGGTGTTACTCAACGTCAGTTTACACAGCCGTATTAGTTTTGCGGGGATACCAAATTCAGACATCGCGGCATAAAGGCAGCTCCCTTTCGTGCTGTCGAAAGCAGCTTTGAAATCGACGAAGAGGTGGTGTGTGTCGATTCTTCTTTCACGGGTTTTTCCAAGATTTGGCGCATGGTGAATATCTGGTCGGTTGTTGATTTTCCAGTTCTGAAGCCACACTGATAAGGTCCAATCAGTGTGTTGACGGTGGGCTTTAATCATTCACACAATACGCTCGATAGAACCTTATATGCGATGTTGAGGAGGCTAATCCCACGGTAGTTGGCGCAGATTGTGGGGTCTCCTTTTTTATGAATTGGGCATAGCACACTTAAATTCCAATCGTTGGGCATGCTCTCGTCCGACCATACTTTACAAAGAAGCTGATGCATGCTCCCTATTAGTTCTTCGCCGCCGTGTTTGAATAGCTCGGCCGGCAATCCGTCGGCCCCTGCCGCTTTGTTGTTCTTGAGGCGGGCAATTGCTATTCGAACTTCTTCATGGTCGGGCAATGGAACGTCTGCTTTATCGTCATCGATTGGGGAATCGGGTTCGCATTCCATTCAGCAGGCTGGAGAAGTGTTCCCTCCATAATTTAAGTATGCTCTGGGCGTCGGTCACTAGATCACCTTTTGGGGTTCTACAAGAGTGTGCTCTGGTCTTGAAACCTTCTGTAAGCCGCCGCATTTTTTCGTAGAATTTTCGAGCATTACCCCTGTCGGCCAGCTTATCAAGCTCTTCCTACTCACGCATTTCGGTCTCTTTCTTCTTCTGTCTGCAAATGCGTCTCGCTTCCCTCTTCAACTCTCGGTATCTATCCCATCCCGCACGTGTAGTGGTCGATCGTAACGTTGCGAGGTAGGCAGCCTGTTTTCTCTCCGCTGCTACACGGCACTCCTCGTCGTACCAGCTGTTCTTTTGCACTTTCCGAAAACCAATGGTTTCGGTTACAGCTATACGTAAGGAGTTTGAAATGCCATCCCACAGTTCCCTTATACCGAGTTGTTTACGAGTGCTCTCAGAGAGCAGGAGTGCAAGCCGAGTAGAAAATCGTTCGGCTATCTGTTGTGATTGCAGCTTCTCGACGTCAAGCCTTCCTTTTGTTTGTTGGCCTCCGTTTTTTGCTGCACAGAGGCGGGTGCGAATCTTAGCTGCAACAAGATAATGGTCCGAGTCGATGTTAGGACCTCGGAGCGCACGCACATCTAAAACACTGGAGACGTGTCTTCCGTCTATCACAACATGATCGATCTGGTTGGTAGTTTTTCGATCCCGAGACAACCAGGTAGCTTGATGAATCTTCTTATGCTTGAATCTGGTACTACAGATAACCATATTTTGGGCCCCGGCGAAGTCAATCAGTCTCGTGGAGGCTGAATTTACCGACAGTAGCGTCAAATATACCTTCTTTGTCCACGCTGGCGTTAAAGTCGCCAAGCACGATTTTGACATCGTGGCGGGGGCAGCTCTCATAAGCGCGCTCCCAGCGCTCATAGAAGGCATCTTTGGTCACATCGTCCTTCTCTTCCGTCGGGGCGTGGGCGCAAATCAGCGATATGTTGAAGAACCTCGCTTTGATGCGGATTGTGGCTAGACGTTCATTCACCGGAGTGAATGGTAGTACTCGGCGTGGAGTCTCTCTCCCACCACGAATCCAACACCAAACTTGCGCTCCTTTATATGGCCACTGTAGTAAATGTCACAGGGACCTACTCGTATCTGTCCTTGTCCCGCGCATCGCATTTCTTGGACGGCCGTGATGTCAGCCTTTGCTTTTACGAGGACATTAACCAGCTGGGCAGCGGCACCTTCCCAATTAAGAGTCCGGACATTCCAGGTGCATGCCCTCAAATCGTAGTCCTTATTCCGTTTGCCATGGTCGTCATCAAAAGGGGGGTCTCTCATCCGAGGCTGTTTTGTGTTTTTCATTGGTACTGGTTTTTACGTGGCGGGTCCCAAACCCAGCGCACAACCCTATGTAGGGGATGTTTCGCCTTCTCACTTTAGCTCACCTTCGAACGGATGTTCTTAGGCTACCCAGAAGATACTTGGTCAAAGACCGGAAGTAGTAGCTGCTTGAGCCATGTGTAAAAGAATCGTTTCTGGCCACTCCCCAGTGAATGCCGATCAGAGAACTTTCCTCACTTGCGTGAACTTCTACACATGACTTCATCCTCCTGATGTTATGCTAGCACCGGTTTTTATCCCTTCTTGTGCCTAATTTTCTCATTAGCTATGTAAGCTTGAGCGTATATTCTTATGAGGTAGTAGGTATGAAATACGTATGTATGTATATATGTACCTGCTTGCAAAGTGCAAGCGAAAATGAGAACATACAAAAAATGCAGTTATGTACAAATCATATAAAACCGTAACGTATGTGTGTGGATGTAAGGATTGATGTGCATATGCATAAGCGGTGCTCTCACAAAGGTGAATAGCCTAATTCATGGTCATGGTCATCCGATTTTGCACAGTGACATGCTTCTGACCAAACAGTTACCTTAGAAAATAATCTGTACCAAATTTCTTGAATATATCTTGTCAAATGCAAAAGTTTTCCATACGAGAATTTTTTCCGATCGTTCAGTTTGTATGGCAGCTATATGCTATAATTAACCGATCTAAACAATTTTTTCGGATATTACATTGCCGCCTTAGAAAATAATTTATACAAAATTTCGTGAATATATGTTGTCAAATGCAAAAGTTTTCCATACAAGAACTTTCTTCCGATCGTTCAGTTTGTATGGCAGCTATATGCTATAATTAACCGATCTAAACAATTTCTTCACATTGGTGCCTTAGAAAATAATCTATGCCAAATTTATTGAATATATCTTGTCAAATGCAAAAGTTTTCCTTACAAGAACTTTTTTCCGATCATTCAGTTTGTTTGGCAGCTATATGCTATAGTTAACCGATCTAAAGAATTCCTTCGGATATTACATTGTTGCCTTAGAAAATAATCTGTACCAAATTCCGTGAATATATCTTGTCAAATGCAAAAGTTTTCCATACAAGAACTTTTTTCCAATCGGTCAGTTTGTGTGGCAGCTATATGCTTTAGTAAACTGATTTGAACAATTTCTTCGGAGATTACATTTTTGCCCTAGAAAATAACCTGTGCCAACTTTTGTGAAGATACATTTGTCAAATGTGAAAGCTTTCCCGACAAGAACTTGATTCCGATCGTTCAGTTTGTATGGCAGCTACATATATGTTATAGTGGTCCGATATCGATAGTTCCGACAAGTGAGCAGCTTCTTGAAGAGAAAATGACGTTTGCAAAATTTCAAAACGAGATCTTAAAAACTGAGGAATTAGTTCGTATATATACAGACAGACGGACGGACGGACACACAGACAGACGGACATGGCTAAAACGACTCTGCTCAACATACTGATCATTTATATATATACTTTATAGGGTCTCCGACGTTTCCTTCTGGGTGTTACAAACTTCGTGACAAACTTAATATTCCCTGTTCAGGGTATAAAAGGTCTACGAATTAACTGCTACTACTTCTAACCTAACATCCACCTAACAGCTTACATATACATATGTATAAGGTAAGTATGAGGGAGTGTTTTAAGACAACTGAAGTCATAAGACACTATTTTAATAAACTGAGGAGTTTAAAAACGCTGAAGCTGGGGATTCCACTCTCTGAGAGTACATAATAAACAGAGTACATAATAAACAAAGTTCATAATAAACAGAGTACATAATAAGCAGTACCCAGGCGGCACCGAATCGGCAACTGGGATTGCGGCTCGAACAGTGGAACCACATACGAAATGAACCAAACGATCAGTGTCCATGGGCAATTTTCCAAGGCATTCTTTCTGTTGAGGTCAACCCCATTATTAAATGTGCCGAGGTTATTTTAGAGAAAGCACTTAATTAAGGTAATCTCGTCATGTGTTGAAATCAAATCGGCAATGGTACTGGGTGTCTCAAAACCCTTAACAGGTTTGCCATACATAAAACTATAGCATTAGCATAGGCCCCTGGGCGCAAGCGATAACGAACTTGCCAACAACTCTCCGGGTGCTCGGAGCTAACTGACCAGCCGCTCGTTCGTTAGCTAGGAACGCCCTCTACCGAATCGAGCTGGTGCGCGCACTCTCCGCAGTACAATCGCGGCGGAAGAAAATCAGTCCGATTGCTCTTCAGACAAACCCAGTAATACTTTCATACAGATATACGTCAATTCTACAGCCATACTCCTAGATTGCCTCACAACTGCAATGAAAAGCAATCAATCTAACGGGACAATACATCCGATGAGAGTGCTTATCACTCCATTAACTCATGGGCTTTAATAAACCTCTTTGATCCAACTGGTTTAAATGATGATATGATAATAAGATATATCACACTAGACCTTTAGTCGCAGTGTATTATTTAACTTCAATCCAGACTAATTTTTATTTTAGTTCTTTAGGCCTAACTATGTACCATGGTACTCTTTAAGATTAGATGCCCCGTGTTTCAGGTATCAATTCCGCCTAAATCGAGCCAAAGTTTTAAGCTTTAGTACTCATAGACTTATAGTTATACCAGTAACGTTCATACGAGGGCTGCTATATATATTCTGGCCTAGGGCAACACTAAGTGTTGCCAGGTGAAATCTGACATTTCCATTGGAAAGTTTGACATTTTTTAGCATAACATAACTCAGAACGTTTTGTCATGTAATCGTGAATTGTTTTATTTACAGGGAATTAAAAAATTCATCTCGGCCAAAAAATGGAATTAACTCGTGAACATTTTCGTGCGATCATTTTTCACAACTTTCGACGTCGATTATCACGACAAGAGAGCACCGATGAACTAAAATCTTTGTATAGCTATGAAGCACCACCCTATAGCACTGTGAAAAACTGGTACAACGAATTCAATCGTGGCCGACGCTCGCTCAAAGACGAATTCCGTGAAGGTCGTCCAAAAACAGCCGTTCTGCCAGAAAACATGGATGCCGTACGTGAACTGATAATGCAAGACCGTCACGTAACATACCTTCAGATAGAGGCATGCCTATGCATTTCTCCCACCAGCATACATTCGATATTGCATGAACACCTGGCCGTAAAAAAGGTTTGTTCACGTTGGATCCCGCACAATTTGACAATCGCTCAAAAAAAGGCTAGTGTGGATTGGTATAAAGAAATGCTGAAAAAATACGATCGCGGTGCTTCAAACGACGTTTATAAGATCGTCACAGGTGACGAATCATGGATTAGTTACAGATGTTCAAAAATGGGTGAAAGTAATGAAGAAATTCGCTATATTTTGAAACTTTTGTGTAAAAAAGGGAAGAATGCCACGCAAGCCAGCAACGAAATTCGAAAAGTTTACGGAGACGATGCTGTATCAGTTCGTGTAGCACAATAATGGCTCGCTCGCTTCCGTTCTGGAAATACCGAAGTTTCGATTTACACTGATAAAATAATGTCTCAAGGGGAAAATTATGGTATGTATTAAAAAATCTATGAAAATTCCATACAGCCTTACTTAAAAATCCGAATATCTCGAGAAGTATTAATGGTAGCGATTTTAACCTTGGATCTTTTTTGTAGCAAATAAAATTTTCTACAAGTTTGTCACTAAAATTTTTCTATAGCTCTTATCATTTACGAGATATATACAATCGGGTGTCACCGAACATTTTATACTCTCGCATAAAGTGATAATCGAGATTTCATTATCCGTCATTTACATATTCTTCAAATACCGTATTTGTGTAAAGTTTTATTCCGCTATCATCATTGGTTCCTAATGTATATACATATTATACAGAGAAGGCATCAGATGGAATTCAAAATAGCGTTCTATTGGAAGAAGGCGCGGTTGTAAACCGATTTCACCCATATTTCGTACATGTCATGAGGGTGTTAAGAAAATACTATATGCCGAATTTCATTGAAATCGGTAGAGTAGTTCCTGAGATATGGTTTTTGGTCCATAAATGGGCGACGCCACGCCCATCTTCAATTTTTAAAAAAGCCTGGGTGCAGTTTCCTTCTGCCACTTCTTCCGTAAAATTTAGTGTTTCTGACGTTTTTTGTTAGTCGGTTAACGCACTTTTAGTGATTTTCAACATAACCTTTGTATGGGAGGTGAGCGTGGTTATTATCCGATTTCTTCCATTTTTGAACTGTATATGGAAATGCCTGAAGAAAACGACTATGTAGAGTTTGGTTGACATAGCTATAGTAGTTTCCGAGATACGTACAAAAAACTTAGTAGGGGGCGGGGCCACGCCTACTTTTCCAAAAAAATTACGTCCAAATATGCCCCTCCCTAATGCGATGCTTTGTGCCAAATTTCACTTTAATATCTTTATTCATGGTTTAGTTATGACACTTTATAGGTTTTCGGTTTCCGCCATTTTGTGGGCGTGGCTGTGGGTCGATTTGGCCCATCTTCGAACTTAACCTTCTTATGGAGCCAAGGAATACGTGTACCAAGTTTCATCATGATATCTCAATTTTTACTCAAGTTACAGCTTGCACGGACGGACGGACAGACGGACGGACAGACAGACATCCGGATTTCGACTCTACTCGTCGCCCTGATCACTTTGGTATATATAACCCTATATCTGACTCTTTTAGTTTTAGGACTTACAAACAACCGTTATGTGAACAAAACTATAATACTCTCGTTAGCAACATTGTTGCGAGAGTATAAAAATCACTAAAAGTGCGTTAACGGTCTAACAAAAAAACGTCAGAAACACTAAATTTTACGGAAGAAATTGCAGAAGGAAGCTGCACCCAGGCTTTTTTTTTAAAATTCAAAATGGGCGTGGCCTCGCCCACTTATGGACCCAAAAACATATCTCAGGAACTACTAGACCGATTTCAATGAAATTCGGTATATAATATTTTCTTAACACCCTGATGACATGTACGAAATATAGGTGAAATTGGTTCACAACCACGCCTTCTTCCAATATAACGCTATTTTGAATTCCATCTGATGCCTTCTCTGTATAATACGAGTATATACATTAGGTACCAATGATGATAGCGGAATAAAACTTTACAAAAATACGGTATTTGAAAAATATGTAAATGACGTATAATGAAATCTCGATTATCACTTTATCATGCGAGAGTATAAAATGTTCGGTGACACCCGAACTTAGCCCTTCCTTACTTGTTTTAATTGGTATTTAAAATGTATGCCGTAATTATTATATAGTAGTCCAAAGATATGACTTCTTATTTTTCCTTTGCGCAAATAATTATGTTATGATTTATTTAATATATAATTATACATAGAAGCATTAGACAAATATACCCACACTAATATATTAAAATTATTTACGCATATAATTTGATTAAATCAAGCATTTGCTAGTTCCTGCGCTTATCTGGCATTGTCCTGTGGCACATTATTTGCATAGTTGCATTCGACAAACAATTACACAACCACACCCGCAAATGCTTGATTTAATCAAAGTATATGCGTAAATAATTTTGCTAATACATTAGTGTATATTAGTATATTTGTCTAATGCTTCTATGTATGATTATATACTTGTATTAAATGTCGAACGAAGATTCACAGATTTTCGAAACAATTTCCGCTTGAACCAACTGAAAATATTTGTTAGCATACTTTTTGCGAAACACACTGTAACCGAGCGCTTTGCGGTGCGAGCGTGCCCCTAAAATGGCGAAATTACAGCTTGTTAGCCGACCGCCAGCGTTGACCAACTTCGAGTGGATATCTATCATCGTTAGCAATGCAAATACTACATATATTACAACAACAACAGTGTGGAACAAAAGCAGCAAATAAAAATCGCGTCGAAAAAGAGAAACGAAGTAGGGCTGAGTGGGTGGTGCACGGGCGACAAGCCACAATTACGAGCTGCGTGCGTTATTCAACATTTGACAACAATTTCGGTCGCACATGTATGTACTATGTATGTTGTTGTAGCAATAATATTGTATAGTTGGCTGATTGATTGGTTAACTGTAGATGTTGTTGCCATTAAAACTGTCACTGCGTGTCGCATTTTATACTGCTCATTAACAAATTTGTGGCCAAGCACACACATTCGCGCTGAGCAATCACTTTCGATCGTAAATGGGGCGTGATAAAAAAGCGCACCAGCACAGCAGTATGAGCGAGAGGTGTGTTGCGCGCATGACAGGGATGGGCGTAGTGTGATTGAGTGGCAGACAATTTATTACGCAAATTGCCTATTAACTTATGACTTTTGCGTGTCCTCGTTTTAACGCAAATTTTATTCGCCACAAGAACACACACACACACACACTGTGTGACTATACGGCAGTCAAAAATGTTCCTCATTGAACCCTCTAACCGGTCAATTTTTTTTCGAATAAAAAAAATTATTTTTTTTATAGTTTTTGGCTAAAGAAAACATACGTTAATGTTAAAAGGTAAAAAAAAATCTAAACTTTCCTTCCAGGTAAGAAAATATGTTGACCGCCAAAAGGCGGACCTGCCTGAAAACGTAATAAAAAACTTTTATTAGAGGATGATTTTACTTGAAATTTTATTCAGTTCTTTTTATTGTTTTGATGATAAATTTGAAAACATTTGTTATTGTTTGAGAGGCACAGATTTAATTTACACTTAGTACAATACATTTGTGTGTCGGAGTTACATCCCGGAAGTTTGCGTACTTTTTTGCCGCTGCGGCTCAAAACGTCAGGCATATGTCCAACTTCATCAAAACGAATGTCATCGGGTGGATCATACGATTTCTTCAATTTTTGTATTTGTGGACTTTGGCTCTGAGGTCTACCGACAGCTCTTTTGGCGTAGGTCTCCTCATAACGACAAAGTACATCAGCCACTTCAATACGAAAATTTGGTATGAAAAGGAGGTATGAATTTACTATCGAAATATCAATTAAGTGATAAAATAAACGCAAAGACCATTTTTTGGTCTTAACTCTGATGTGATAGCGACCAAGTAAATTGTCCATCAAATCAAAACCACCAATATGGCGGTTACATTCTTTAACTATATTAGGACAGTCTACATCGACGTAGGACTTATTTTTCCGATCATAACGGCATATTTTTAAGGGTTGTGAATTGCTGTTTAGTGTTTTAAGTGGCTTAATTCCAGCATACGTGGATACCAGTCGTACATATTTTGTATCCTTCCATTGAACACAAGATATGTCTACTCCAAAGGCACGACCAACAAACTCCTCTGAGTATCCACGTTCTTTACCTTTTAATTCCACTTCCTTTGTCAGCTTGCAGTTGGGTATTCTGTTTGATCGGACGGTTCCTAATGCATAAATTCCTCTGCTTCGTAAATAAACAAGAAGTGGCAGAGAGGTATAAAAATTATCAAAGTACAATATGTGGTTTTTGAAATCTGGAATTGTACTTGACAACCTTATGACTACATTGGCTGTTGATCCTAAATCAGGAGTATTGGGTATTACTTTATTATCGCCAACTCCTTTGTATACTTCAAATCTTTACGAAAAGCCATTCGAGTCACAAAGAACAAAAAGTTTCATGCCATATTTATGGGGCTTTGCGGGCATATATTGTGGAAATTTTGTCAACATTTTTGTTGAACACATTTGTTCATCAATGCACAACCGAGCTGTTTTTGGCACAGAATCAAATTGCATATTAAGTCTATCAATAAGTGGACGAATTTTATACAGTTCATCAAATCCTGCTTCCTGTGGTTTTTTCATTTTTTTGGTGTCATTGAAGTGAAGATATTTTCTGATTGAAAAGAACTGTTTGGAAGTCATTGTGTTTCTAACTGGCTCGAAAGAATGTTTGGACCAGTAACTCTCGACACTGGGATATCGGTACACAGACGTATAAATCAAAATTCCGATATATTTTATTAAATCACACGATGTCAAAGTAAAGTTTGTAGAAACATCTTGCTGTTTTGCATACAAATTGCTCTGATACACAATTTCATTTTGCAAGTCATCGTTGAAAAAATAATTAAAGCAACGGAATGGTATGGTTAATTCTTTGAATTGTTGCGGCAATTCCTTGTCTCCTTGAAAAACGACATCATTTTTTTCAAGTTCAAGAAATTTTTTTTTTCATAAAATTATTCTGAACTCTGGATTTTGGAGATAAATATCTTTTATATTTCCGCTAAACCCCCCCGCATTGGATACTACTGGACTTTCACCAGCTTCAGTTTCTGGTAGAGGGGATCGTGCCCTTTTCGTTTTTGTTTTTGTTTTCCCAGGTTTTGATGGTAAAGACTCGTCAGACTGCTCCACATTGTTATGCACTTCTGCCAGATGTTCTTCTGAGTTTCTAAAGATATTTTCAAAATCGTTGTTTTCTGCATTATCCCACTCTTCTTGAAATGTTGCAATGTTTTCGTTTGGTAATTGAAAGTCTGGGTCTTCCAAATCATCATTATCGTCGTCGAAATCGTCTTCTGAATCAGCGCCATCCACCGATTCAGCCATGAGTTCTTCAATTTCCTCATCCATTAATTTTGAGAAATCAACATTTTTTCTTTGTGCAAACATTTTCAAACTGCTAATTGTTTCCCAGAATGTTTAAAACCCAAAAATGTTTAAAGAAAAATGAAATGATAAGGAAAATGGACTCGAGCCACGTGTGTGCAAAATTTGCTTTTAACCGGCAGATCCGCCTTTAGACGGTGTTCAATTTTCACCGGCTACAAACAAAGTTTTGCTAAAAACTTAACAACAAAGCACAAAACGTAAAAGACTATATATTTACCTATATGTGAAAATATTTGTTCACGCAAATCATGAATTTTAACGATTTTATACTACTTTAAAAACTCCACTTGATACACAAATAATTATTTTACACACTTTGTCAAAAAATTGACTTTAGCACTCAACGATTTGCAACCAAATGACGAATGCTTACTGTAATTTGTTTCAATAAGAGAATTGTGTTGTTGTCTGCTGATATTTACTGTTAGAACAGAGATTTGAAATATAAGAGCTGCATAGCAACATATTACTTATACACCGTCTAAAGGCAGGCTCGCCGGTTACAGGGTTAAGTTAACCCCTTGCAACCGTTTCACTTGCCACCATAATCGACATTGTTTGTTGTTTACAACAAATCCCTTGAATTATTATTCTGCCACAAGTTGAGTCCATTATATTAATTAATTAATTAGTTGGTAATACCGCAATAAATCGGTCGCTGCCAATGATTTCAATTAGCTAAATCGTTATCGTTATTTATGTACTATACTTGTTTGTGTGCGCTACAACGTTCGCCCAGTGAGACAACGTTAACGAAGAGGATTTTCTAGAAGAAAAAATATATTTTATGAATTTTGTGAAGATATCTGGTCAAGTAAAAATGTTTTTCATACAAATACTTGATTTTGATCAGTCAATTTGTTTGGCAGCTATATGCTATAGTGGCCCGATCTAAACAAAATGACCGATAATTATAGCGGTGCTTTAGACAATAATCGGTACTAAATTTCGTGGAAATAACTTGTCAAATAAGAAAGTTTTCCATACTATGACTTGATTTTTATTGGTCAGTTTGTATGACAGCTTTATGATATAGTAACCCGATCTATACAATGTATTCATAGATTATATGATTTCCTTTCATAATAATCCATATCAAATTTCGTGAAAATATCTTTCCAAATAAAAAACGTGAGTTCAAAAACATTGCCATAGAGACGAATATGCCTAAAACGACTCAGGAAGTCGTACACCCGATTAATGGTATAAAAATATACATTACCTATCCTTAGATGAGGTAAAATTTGAGACTACTTTCCGATCAAAGAAAGTACCAATTTTTTTAAAAAATTACCTTCATTTTGTGAGTTGGAACTTTAACTGAAGTTAAAACATAACCCAGAATTTCTCACGTGGCAACCCTATTTATACGTTTTTGTTGCACGGCTTGACGGTGTCATAGCAATGGCTTGCCGAGAGGGTTTAATTTGCTCATTGAACCGTGCAGCGCTGGTGTCGGCTTATACATAGATGCATATAGATTAATGTCTTCGTAAATTCTGGGCGTTGTAATACACTGCGCATAATGGCAAAGTAATTTTTACATTATATGTAGGTAGCTTCTCATAATAAAATAAATCATAATAAAAACCCACGTCTGCTGGCATGTCTGCCAATAAGACAGTGATCTGTTAGCACCTCTACCAGAGTTCTTACAACGTTCCTTTTGAATTTTATGGTAATAGCCGACATGTGCGGCCTCTGTTTTATTCATGCCACGTTTGCCTGCTTTTTGCTCAAATCAGAGATTGACTCCATTAAGACTTAGCTAATTGTATAGTAATATATTCGCCGGTTAAATATCTACAAATTTAAGGCATGTAAATACCCTTTTTTTTCATTTGCTTCACATTTACAGGAATATCACTATGTCCTGCAACCCATTGCAAGTTTATAGTGAAATACGATGTTAGATGCACTAAGAGATCAAGACATTATGGCATTATTTCATTAACGTTGACGATATCCCAGTAGACTTCACTGATTTAAACGCCGCTTGGCTATCTGTATATATAAATGTGTTCCTTGTTCTGAGCACGCTCCTTGTCAGAACAACAAGATTTCTTATATTTCTGTAATCTCTGCTTGTAAAACACCAGTTCAACTACCTAAAAATATGGTATACAGTTCAATATCATCGAAATTTATACAATTATTTGTCAACACAAGATCGATTGGCACGTTTTACGTTGAGATCTTAAATAGGAAGCGTACAAAATGCAGGTTGTGCAAGAACTGAAGCCGTTCGATCTTCCCAAGCGAAATCACTTCACTCTTTAGGATCTTGAAAAGTTCCAAGGAGATCCGATGTTATTGAGCCAAATTTTGTTTAGCGATGAGTCCCATTTCTGGCTCAATGGGTATGTAAATAAGCCAAATTGCCACATTTGGGACGAAGAATAACTTGAAGATATTCAAGAGCTGTCATCTCCTCCAAAAAAAAACAACGTTTTAGAACTCAAGGGACCAACTGAGTCGAAGCCATGGCCAACGTTTTAAAGAGGTAATCTTCAAAAAAGAATGTTCTTTCGAATGATAATAAACGTTGCCTATTTCAAGTTTCTTTGTTTTTTCTTTAAAAATGTAGGAAGCCTCGAAATGGGTCACCTTTATATATATAGATACGAGTATAAGTATATACATATATGTAATTTAAAAAATGTCTCCCATATTCTTATAAATTTAGAGTGCAAAACAAAATAGATCAAATATTTTCTTTAGTGCACATCCCAGCTTCCAATTCGTAGAAAACTTGAGCTGAGGACTACCAACTCGCCACATTTCCACATCAAAACTTTTTTGTGGCAAATATTTGTAAAATTTATTGCCACTGCACTAAACTCATTATCGAAACCACAAAATACTTGGTCTGTCGGCGGAATTTTTACCTGCTGCGAGCAAGCGCACTGTAGTGAACTCCAGCAAAGCCGTTAGTTAAGTTCTTTTATTTAATTTATGGCCAGCGCCAGTTAACCGAGTGCAAAGCAGACCAAAAGCAATAAAGGTAGGGCATGACTTACAATTGCTACCAGTTTACCAGCACAGAAAGTTAAGGGTAACAGGGCAAAGGTGTGTTGAGACAATTGACTGCCCATAGATAATTGCTAAAGTTTCAATTGCAATTGAATATTTCCGTGGCACATAGGTGAAGCCGAGTTAGCGTTACTTTGCCGCTCAGACTAACAGTACCTTAAGCCAAAGCGTCCCTCCACCACCACCAGAGCTTCCTCTCTCTGTCTCCTTTCTCCTCTCACACAGTGAATTGGCAGCAGATGGCGACCATCCGTCGCTTCCATAATGCAACGTTATCGTAGTCTAGCGCGTTCAACGAAACAAGTCACAAAGTCACTTTAAAAGTAAACCAAATTGCAAAGCAATAGAGACATGACAACAACAACACCAGCATCTGAATGTGTTTTGCTGAAAAAGCGCACAAAAATCATTGAACTGTTATACTACTCCGCACAACTTTGCAACCGAGTTCTACACTCAACCACCACTATATGGCACATGTAGAACGCTACGCTCACCACTCAACGGTAACCAGGCACTCTGTCGTATTAAAATTCAGATTCCCAATGAACCAGTTGACA
This sequence comes from Bactrocera tryoni, assembly GCF_016617805.1. NCBI lineage: Eukaryota > Metazoa > Arthropoda > Insecta > Diptera > Tephritidae > Bactrocera > Bactrocera tryoni. Next base: position 53,978,134 of record NC_052501.1, read on the forward strand.
TTTTGTTGGCAAATAGCTTTTCAACTTCATTTTTTTCTCTCTTGCTCTGGTTTTATTCTTATTTTATTTTCGAACTGGTGGAGCATTGTAGGGTTGATTGGCAGAGAAGCAAACGTAGGGTCTGCAATGCTTCGGAACATATTAAACCAAAAATGCAGCTGCAGCTGCGCTAAATTAAATTGTCAGTGATATGAGTGTGATATTCAGTGGTTTTGTGGGAGGTACCAGATAGTTGGCTGACAGCTCAGTGGTAAGACAGTGAAGTGGACTAAGTAACGCGTATTGAATGATGAACGAGGTTTTCGTTACGTCCCAATTGGCAACAGATGAGACAATATATTGATTGATGGAAATTACCAGCAGGATTAAGTGAAAGCCATGGCTGCACATGCTTTCACGACTGATATTTGAAATTTGATCTGTGGGTAAACAAAATAGGAAAGGTAACCTTCACGTACATATTTGAGTGGGACCTATGAACTATTGCAACCGAGCTCACAAGTCTTCGTAATACCAGAGCCTCATTTTATAAAAACAGCGAAGCTATTTATCTCTCTCGCCTCTATAACATTCAGCTAAAGTCTGCGGTGAAACCATAAGTAACTATCAATGCAGCCACCGACATTGTATTATGGAGCTCATCAGAGCTCAGCTGATGTGAACTTCAACTAAACATATTTTCTTTGGCACTCTTTTTGACTCTCATCCTTAGCTTCCATAACCTTAAAATAAACACGACAGTTTTAGCTAAGAAGTGGGAGCTTACCACGGACTCCCGAAAAATAAATTTTTGCGCGATTGAGGATTCTCAGGTATCCGTAACCTTAAAGCTGAAAAAATGCGCAATCCTTCAAGGATTCAACCTCTAACTGTCGGTTAGACGCATGTGAGCAGCTGTAATGTGGTTTTTTTACGATTCTTGATGTTAACAATTAGTTTAAAGTTCCTCAGAGATCCTCTTCTAAGATATGCAAAGTGGAATGAGTCGTTGCCAAAAAGTTATCATTTGTGAGCAGAATTTTTATGTCAAAAGATATAGAAATAAAGAAGATGTAAAACTTTTTTTAAACGAAATAATTTTATTTTGCACAGATAGAAGTGATAATAATATAGAATTGGAGTGAAAGAGGGAGGGAGAGCGGCACGTGGCGAGCTGTTGCAGAGCAACGGCAAATGATGAACGGAAGGAAACATTGAAAAAGTTTTCGTTTGCTTCCTGCGCTTCTCGAGTTTCGCTCACCTCCTCCAACTAATGCAACACTGCAGCTAACTTAAGAAAGAATTGCCAAATCAGTGGCAAAGGAAGACAAAAAGTTGCATGGGAAATTTTTTTAATATTTTTGTATTATGTTTTTGCTCACTACTGTCAGTGGTGTCTAAATGTCAATTGTGCTCACGTGTCTGGTGCCGAACGGACTTGCACTCGGAGGCAGCTCAGCTCTAGGTTTCTTCGTGCCGGTGGTTAGATGTACGGTTCAGTGCATGTGCTCTACATACAATGGCTGCAAGGTAGACGAGGGATAAAGGAGCTGGGCGTCAAAGTTTCATAAAAAATTGGAAACTAAAAGGATTGTTCGAGAAGTCTTTAAAATCTTCCTGGAAGAGAGATTCAATATGCTGCCCTTAGAATCTTATATGCGATGGTGAGAAGGCTTATCCCATGGTAGTTGGCGCAGATTGTGTGGTCTCCCTTTTTGTAAATTGGACAGAGCATACTTTAATCCCAATCGTCGGGCAGTTTTTGGTCTGACTTAGTTCTACTAAGAAGCTGATGTATGCTATGTTATTGCCTGTGATCCGCTTATGAACCAAAGCTTTTTTGACAACTTTGTTTACGATATGGTATCGACAAAACCGAAGTTCTGAATATCTTTTAAATTTTTCAACCAATTTTCGTACAGACTGAGTTAACTGTTTGAAATCCAAATTTTCACAGAATTTTTAAACGATCACTGTACATAGACATAAATGCCGCTATTGAGTATTGGCAGTAGCGAATGATATACTTTGACAGCTCGCACGTGATCGGAAAATCGAATTCCCTGACAGGGCGCAAGCCAAGCACGCTGCCAGCTTCTTACCAACACAGAGCCACTGCCATCAACTCCGATATCTTCCCTCATCACTCTCTTTATGTTGCATGGATCACTACTTCTTTGCATTGATGACGTACATAATGTTATTAACTAACATTTGCCAATTTTGACGGTTTTGTTCTTTTTAGAATCGACACGAAGTGTCGCATCACACGTTTTGACTTTATTTGATATACTGCGCACTTGCGTTGTAATTGAATTGGGCAAACTCACGGTAATATCGTGAACGTTTGAGCAAACAACTTTGAAAAATTGCCATTTAAGCCAACTGCACTTTCATGTATACATATGTGTGAATTGGGCAAACGCACGGTAATATCGTGAACGTTTGAGCAAACAACTTTGAAAAGTTGTCTTTCAAGCTAACTGCACTTTCATGTAGACATATCTGTATGTCTATGTGTGGGTTTGAATGACAAAGTTTCGTATGTATGCCTACACATATGATTTGCTTGAATAGTGTTGGCGCAAAGTTGGATAAAATTCAAAACGCGTTTCAGATCTGTTTCAGTCACAAAATTACAAATCATCGTTGGAAAGTTTTAAAAGTTTTTTTACGGTTTTTTATTCAATTTTAAAAAATTATTATTATTTATTGTTTTTCAATCGAAAAAACCGTAGGAAAATTGCGAGATTTTCCAATAGCGATGATATGGTTTCTAAGTGTCGTTTCACTGTATTCAGCAAAGTTTACAATTTCATCATGGAAAGATATACGTAAGAACAACGTTTATAGATTAATAAATTGTTATCAAAATATCTATTTGTAAGCTTTTGGCATTTTATGGTCGTAATAATCGCTCTCGCTATTTGTCGAAGTGTTGAAAACTTCGAGCGTACATTTTCGTTACATAATGTTTAAGTGCCAATAAAACAAAGAACCGCTCGATGTAATGAAAATATTGGTACAGGTCTTGCTGAAAACCGCAATTTGTCGATTCCATGACATTCTCAAAAATTGGGACTGTCTCACGTCATACCCTGGCGGATTTCAGGGAAGGAATTCTACTTGCATCCACATAAAATTGTTCTCAAGAACTGAACACTTTGGTCCACCCTAAACGTTGTGAAGTTTCTGATTTTGATTTGGAACAACTAGACAATTTTTTAAGGAAATCATCTTCTCCGATGAGGCTTACTTTGGCTGAGTGGTGCGGTAAATAAACAAAACTGTCGATTCTGGTGCGAAGAAAGTCCCCAAATTATTCATGAACAACCATTTCACACACCTAAATTGACAGTTTGGTGGGGGTTTTCGTCTGGCCGACATAAAGTTGGTGACACTGTTACTGTCAATGCAGAGCGGTATAGAAAAAAAATGACAAGACTATGTGCCACACAGCATGGCAACAATTGAATTATTGTGAGATTCGATTATTTCCAGAAATTGTGACATTAATTGACCGCCAAGAAATTGTGATTTAACACCATTAGACTATTTCTTGTGGGGTTATTTGAAGTCATTGGTCTTTAGCAATAAACCAGACTCTCTTGAAGCTTTAAAGCCAAAATGGAACGGGCTATTCATGGCATACGACTTGATTTATTGTACAAGGTGCGTTCCAACGTAAACAGGACTAAAAAAAACAGAATAAATAGTTTTTACAGCAAAATGAATTTATTTTATTCAAAATAGTCTCCTTCTACTTCAATACAGGTTTTTTCATGGTCCAAAAGTGTTTTAGATCGTTGGCCGGTATTTGCAAGCCTCTTGAATGGCCTCTACGTCTGAATAATGCTTTCCTTTCATGGGCAAATGCATTTTTCCGAAAAAGAAGAAGTCGCACGGTGCCATATCAGGTGAATACGGGGAGTGGTTAAAGGTTAAAATGTGATCAAATAATCGTTCTTTGAATGTTGGATTCTGAGCAATTTTTGGTCGTCACTCAATTTGATCGATGACTTGGAGATGTCCAATTCCATTTCCAATGATGATTTCGGCTGATTTTTGATGAATTCACGCACAGTTTCGATGGAATTTCCGGTGATCACGGATTTTGATTGGCCCAAATATTGATCGTCATTTATATCCTCACGACCACTTTGAAGGCGTTGAAACCACTCGGGCACTATGCTGTGAGATAGGCAATCATCGCCATAAACTTGTTTCATAAATTGGAACGTTTCGAAGATCATTTTCGTACCGATAACACAAACATATCACTGGACAATTGACAAAGATAGCAGATTCTAACGCACCAGTCGACATATAGATGGCGCCACCAGGAGGCACTAGATTTAAAAAATCCAGTTTACTTTGGAACACTTTTTAAAAAGTATTTGAGAGTGAAAAAAACTTTTCTGGTTTTGCCGAGAAACCAGAAAACTTTTGCACTGATGGAATAATTTCGGAAAAATGGCAAAAAGTGATCGACTAAAATTTTACTTATTTGATTCATTAAAGTTCATTAAAAAAGTTAAAAAAAAAATAAGTCGAAGTTTATTAGAAATACAGAACATTTTGTAGGTGTATATCTACAGACAGACGGACGTGGCAAAATCGATTCATGTCATCGCACTGACAATTTATATGAAGACCTTATACGTAGATTGCCTTTTATATTACGGGAGTTTCAAACCTACTGTTGCAGTCTGGCAACTCACAACTTTATTGTAAAGTTTGACATTTTTGATTTTGCACATACTCAGAACATTTTGACATATGAGTGATATTTGTGTTGCTTACAATAACTTGAAAAATGAATCTTTGCCAAAAAATTGAATTAAACCGCGAACATTTTCTACCGTTTATTTTTACAACTTTCGATGTGGGTTAACTCAGCAACAGTGCAACCTAAAACTTAAGTCAGTTTTTGTCGATGTAGCTCCATCAATATATATCCATGTTATTTAGAATTTAATCAAAATCTTAGATCACTCCCAGCCGAATTTCGTTATGGTTGTCCAAAATCAGTTGTTCGTCCGGAAACTATTGATGCCAGTAAAAAAGAATAATGCCTAGTTTACCCACTTTGATAAGGCATATGTTATGCTGTTATTAAAAACACGCTTAATAGAATTACTAATGATTCGTCACCACACTGTTCCTCTTAACTTCATATGCCAGATGCCAAACAACAACACATATATTCTCTGTGAACACTTTACGAATATTGTATGTGTATACTCGTATGTACATACATATGTCACATGTGAATGCAAACTTTCTTTCCGCACACATGCACTCAAGCAGCTCCTGAAAGTATGCTCCTATGACACAGCAGCCCAAAAAAATGCCAATGCCTGGCATTTTGAGTAATTATGCCCTTTTTAATACTTTTCACCACACAAAACCAACAAACACCCAACTGTGTACCTTAACACGTGACTAAAGCGACTGGTAAATGGACGAAAGCAGAGGGTAAAGGAGAGAAGAAGGATGGGAGAGCAGAGAGTATTTAAAATTTAATAAGGAAATTAAGTGGATGAACAAAGGTCACCACGTTACGTAACCGAAATAAGATAAAACAAAAACAACAGCTTGGAAAGTCAAAGAATGGAAAGCAACGCAAGCAAAATGAAGATGAAGAAATTTTAGCAACACAGTGTTGTTTAAAAATGTCTGCGAACATGGGCGTACGAGGAACGCTACCGCACACCAACGCCGAGAGAGAGAGGAGCGGACGGCTCTGCATACGTGGTTGCAAGTTAACGGTAAATTTTGGTGGGCAACTGCCGTCGTGGCGGTGCACAGTGGTGCCAGAGCGGAAAAAAAGGATTTTTTTTATCATTTCAAATTTGTACCATCTTTTCAATTTAAGCTAAGAACTAATCAAATAACATTATCCGAATACTTGGGCTTGATATATTCAATGGTTTTTTGTTGGGAGAGCTTCAAAGTCCAACAAAGTATCAACGCAAAGTTACTCAGAAAAATGTGATGAATATTGCAAAGGTTAAAACTCAAAAGTTAACCATAGAATATCAATTGTAAAGTTTTTATTTATTAAAACCAATATTATAGATGTGATTTACATCATCAAATGTATACTTTCTTTTTCAAGATTTTTTTTAATATGATGTTTTTTCATGGTCAAAAAAAATCATATATTTCACAACTTCAACAGAATATAACTATTGTACGCAGGAGCGCGCAGGTTAGCCACTTACACAAAATAAACTTTAAAATCTCCTTAATCGATAGAAAAAAAAATCAGCTGCAATTAGCTGCCAATTCATGAGTAATTAGCATTTTAATCTACTGCAACTGCAACTGCGTTGTTTGTTTGATTGATTCGTTGCTTTGTTTTTTTGACTGCTTCGTTGTTTGGTTTGTTTTTTTGATTGTTCGGTTTGTTGTTTTGTTGTTATTTTTGGGAGTGGTCTCTCGTTATACAACAACAACAAAATACTATTTTAGATGCATTATATTATTTGAACTAATGACACAGTACAACAGCTAATCTGGGGGGTGAGAAATTCCAAGTCAGGGTGATGGTACTAGGTCAGTGTAGTAAAACCCTCAAAGGGTTTGGCGTTCGTATTTGTCGTATGTGATACCGAGAGAAGTGCAAACGGGTGAAAAAAATTAACAAAACACGAAATTTTGAAATGGCAAAAGAAATAAAATATTGTGATACTGCAGAATTTTATATTGAATGTATAAATATTATTATATTATTTTACTATATGCCAATGACGGTACATAAAGTTTTAATGCATGGAAGTAAAATTGTTTCATCCTCTATTTTACCATTGGGCATGCTATCAGAGGAGGCTCAAGAAGCTCGCAATAAAGATTACAAGAAATATAGGCTTAATCATTCTAGAAAATGCGACAGAATTTCTACAAATCAAGATGTAATGCACTTGCTTTTAGCTTCATCGGATCCTTTTATTAATGGTTTCAGAACAAATCCCAAAAATAAAACTTTAGAATTGGACGATGATGTTAAAAAATTACTTGTTGAATAAATAATTAATAATATATGTGACCTGGTCTACGGAAAGGGGGCTTAGGTGTCAAAAAATCAATTTTCACTTTTTAGTTGATTCGGATGGAAGATGAGATTTTTAACAGCTGTTCCCCAGAAAACTAGTTTTCGCACGTTAGCTCCCTTTTCCCTTTTCGTAGACCAGGTCACATATGATCATTTTTGAATATTTATTGGTTATGTTATATGGGAGGTGGGCGTAGTTGTTGGCGGACTTGTTTCATTTTTAGAGAAATAATAATTTTTATTGATTCAAATCCGTTTGACAATTTTTAACAGTCTAGCTGTGATAACTGCGAAAATATTGCAACTTTTGTGATTATATTATATGGGAGATGGGCGTAATTGTGGGCGGAATTGCTTTATTTTTTCTGGACAAGCTTACATTTACAAAATAATACACTGTAGAAAATTTTGCTACTACTACTAGGATGATTTTTGATTTTTGTGTTATATGGGAGGTGGGCGTGGTTGTGGGCGGATTTTAACAAAATTTTTTTTTCATCTAATTTGACAATATGAGAGATGTGTGCCAAATTTCAAAGCCCTACCTCGATTCCTTCTATTTTTTGCTGCGGCTTGTATGAAGCGGCACCACTGTGCGGTGGAGCCACTTAACTGAAAAAGCAGCATGTAATTAAATGCTTACAGCAAACAAATGTACAGGAACAAAAACAACAAGACTACATCAACTTAAGCGCTAACAACAAAAAAACCGAACACTTTCTGGAAATTGTGCGGAGCATTGGCAACATTGCATACACATGCAATAAACTTCTCATCATACTATATGTATCTATAAATATATATACATGTGTGTGTGTGTGTATGTATAACGTCGGGAACGTGTTCAGAATATAGCTAGCAGGTGTCAAGTGGCAAGTGCATGCATGTTTTGTTGCTGCAACGGCATGTTGCAAGCAGCTATACATACTTGTTGTAGTCGTTCGGTTACTTAACAAGTTCTTTTATTGTAATACATTATTTTATTTATTTTTCAGCCACTGCTTGCCCGGCATGAGTTTATGCTGCGGACAATTAATTTCGGAAAAAGTTCAAAATTTAAATTGGGCGAATACTTAAGCAGCGCACAGCAGGCAGTCAGCAATAAGCGTCGACAACAACAACAAACATCGGCAACAACAACAAAAACTAACTACAATAACAGCAACACAGCAGTTATGTGCTTGGTGCACCAAAAGAAGCCAAAAAAAACCAAAAAGAAGCAAAAACTAAGGCAAAACAGATCGGAATTGGGTGTGCAACAGTCTGTGTAAAATGTCAGCTTACCACTTGTTGCCTGCCGAATATTTGACAACTGTGGCAGACAGAAAAACGAAACAAATAATATATAACTCCGATTGCACCGAAGCTATAATACCCTTCACAAATACAAATTCGTTCAGTTTGTATGGCACCTATATGATATAGTGATCCGATCTGAACATTTTATTCCGAGATTGCATTATTGCCTTAAACAATAACGTATAGCAAATTTTGAGAATATTTCTCGTAAAGTGAAATAGAGGGGTAAGGATATGAGCAAAATGTCAGATCGATCGTCCAAAAGCTAGAGGACTGCTTCGCGTATATAGAGACAAACGGACAGACAGGCGATCATCGACTCAGCTCGTCATGCTGATCATTTCTGTATATATGGTATACTTTATAAGACCTCCAACGTTTCCTTTTGGGAAATTTCTTAGCAAATTAAATGTGCCCTGGTCAGGGTACAAAAGCGTTTTTAAGGCCCACACAGTACTATCGTTATATAAGCAAACCAACAACACCAATTTACACCTGCAACAACAGTATTTTAGGCACATTTACAAAAAGGACAACAGCCGAAGACATCAAAGGAGAAATATCTATGGAGAATGAGGAAGCATATATCGCGTAGTGATGCATTTCATCAATTAAATTAGTCGAATAATATGTGAAATTGTTAAAAGCTGCTGACGCATCCAGATTCTCAATATCTCATGAATTTAAGTTTTTTGCATTAACGGTAATATTCTTTGATTGAACTGTCGCAGTGACAGACGCAGGGTCTCGAATATTAAAAACTGAAGTATATATTTTCTTTAAAGAGATATTGTGTTCTTGGTTGGTTAAAAAGGGAGATGCATTAGCACCGGCCACATTTAGGCTATCATTAACCCATTGTGCTCTCGGGTAGTAACAAAATGATGCCTTTTCGAGCAACTTATTGGATTCGACAAGAAATTTGATTACTTTCTACTCCAGCCACGCATGCTCTGCATTCCGCTGAATGCACTATTCCCATTTTCTGAGTAATCTTATACTGTTACTTAGTTCCAATTTGCCTAGAAATATGAGCTTTTTGGTCTGTCCACCATCAACACTACCCCAAAATAAATGTATGGTATACCCAGTGTTGCTACTGTTTTTCTAGACTACCTTGCTTCAAACAACCTTTGAACGAGCTGAGCAGCCCACGAGCGGACCGACTCGTCTGCCTCTTCATTTCCTTCTATTCCCATATGACCGGGTACCAGATGAAGTTAACCAAGTTACCTACTAGAGGTCTAGTTATTACCCGGTTGCACAACCTAAAAATGAAGGACTTGGACTTGCTGGCTAGAGCAGAGGAACACTTGACAGCCTGAACGACTGAATTGTCGTCGTTTAGTTTGTAACTACTTTCCGTGTATGGATTACTACAGAAGAAGCCAGCTCCTATTCTTACTTCACCCTTTGATCCGTCGGTGCGTATGCAGATATTGCCGTTGGAAATGTCGATCACAAAATTATTGGTCCAATATTTTCTTCTACTGAGGAATGAAAACGATGCATTTCATTCCTCGTAGGTGTCTTTTTGTCGATCGCATAGACAGTATAGCCCAATTTCATGAAGAATGTCGACAATGGCCTAAAATCATGACCCTGATAGCCGTAAGCACTGCCTCATACTTCACTTGAATATGCGTTGGCCGGATGTCGAGAATAACTTCCTGTGTTTTCATTGTATTACGTTTTTGTAAAACCGAAACTACTTTCAAGAAGAAGATTCAACAAAACTGTCAGGAACGCATCGAGTTCTAGTGTATTCTATGGGATGACCTTAAATATTCATGAAGTAAGATGAGATCTGGCTTTGAACTCAATTAATGTTAACTCATACTTCACTTATTACAGTGTTCCTGAATAAGAATGCATAGTTATAAAAAAAGTGAGTGTGCTTATGACCGCACGACTGAAGTAAAACTTCTTTCGCTCTATCTATATGTATATATATATGAATGTGTGTGTACAAAATATACATGTATGCACATATACATATATTAATTTCCTACAAATATTTAAATTTATTTTATGTTTTCATTAGTAAATTAATATTTTTGCATAGATCTTTTATTTTTTTTTCATTGTTTTATTCGTTATTTTCATTATTGGGTACATCAGTAATTACTGTGGTTGATTGTAAAACCGAGACAATAGGCTTATGATACGAGAAATACGATACATATATTTTAGAATTAAAATTAGAATTTTACATAATATACTATACTAATAAATATTTTTGTGTTATATTATATTTCCTACTAATAGAAATTAAATTGATCACAACAATATATACAAGGCATTTATGAGTTTGATGGAATACCCTTATTGTAGGTCGGAATTCGCCTCGCAATTTTAACATTTTTTACAATTCTCTCACATATTCAACCAAGAATATGAAGAGACAGAAATATATGTATTTACGGCATATGATGACATGGCATATATGCCGAAGCAGAGAATAGGCAGAGACAGAAATACACTCCCAACGAAGAATTTCGTTTATATTTATTTCATTTTGAACAGCGAAAAATGTGTACAAAACATACCTCTCGCACAGAGAACATAAACAAATTTTTTATGCATGTACATATTTACATCTTCTATCATATTAATCTTTTGTCTCTGCACATGCTCATATCATAATCTTATTATGTATACGCATGTGCGCATTCAGAAATTTAAATCATGATTTTATAACTTATCAATATATGTACATAATGTATTACATGCGCGCGCATTGATCTGCATGTTCTTGCATTCATATATATTTATATGTACATACATATGTATATTTGCATACACTTCCGAACAAATAATGCACAAGCATACAAAACATACATATGTATGCGTACACATGTACACATGTACCAGCAATTAGCGTTCGCCTCGCCTGATCACACTTTTCGTAACGCGTTCGTCAGCTTACTCCCCAAGCCAAGCGCGCGTAAAGAAGTTTTACTTCAAAAACTTCGCCTTATGGGAGGAACTCTCAGTATTTATTTAGGTTTATCGGAGGCAGATATGTTAAAAAGTATTCCTTCAAGAAATCTCTGAACATTTTTATACCTACTGTCTGGGTATTATGTAAAAATCCCTTAGAAGTTCGATTTGAATAGTTTTACAACTAACTTCCACTTCCACTCTAATCGACCTTAATTTTTTTCGGAATTAACTTCTTGTGGAACGAAAAGATGTATAGTGGTTACAACCTAACTGTGGAGCCTCATCTGAGATGTTCAACTAACCAGGCGCCTGCTTTCATAAACCCAAAAGTTTTTCTAGATTTCTTAAACTCTTAAGAAGCGGATAATATTCGTCAAGCGATACTATCGGTACATTGTAGCATCAACAGCAGATACTGTTAATACCTTATAAGCTGCAATCAAATCAGTCAGGAACTACGACAACACCGCCAAACCACTTCTACATACATTAACGAAAATACTAGCGATTATTGATGAAGTTAGGGGTTACAAAAATAATATTTTTCCAAATTCGTTCACATTTCAAAGTTTAAATGGGTTTAAGTGTGTGGATTTGCATACAATTAGAGCACCTCTTCGACTCCTCAACACGGTCACATGTTTTTACCTGACAATCTATCTTTCATAGTGAAGACAATTAAATCTCGTTGGAAGGCTGTGAACGCAATTAGCATTTCAACAATGCCAAGTCGAACAAAGCCGCACTTACACATACTCGGTCGATTAATGCCAGCTTGATAGATAAATCGCGTAATTGTACCTTAAAACAATGCTATGGCATAATTGGCTAGTCAAAGCCAGTTGTAGGGAGGACATTCAAACACGCCAAAAATAATATCCACAAGCAAACATGTGTCTAAGCAATCGAAAGAGACTGAGTAGACGCTCGTTCTAACTAAATGACAGACCCATATCAGAGACAAAGGCTTCAATTGGTGAAGCGATAAGATATTGAAGTTGAATGCTTTGGTTTAAATTAGCTGGAAGTCAACGAAATACTTACTCTATTTAGAAGAGCTGTTAGTTCAAGTCACTAAAGCCTACTCTCAGAAAATCTTATATCAAAAATGCCTTAAGTAGCTCGTATTCCAGTGGAGTCTAGGAGAGTTTTTGGTACAAGATACTAAGTCGTGTTTTCAAGAGATAGATGGTCTATAAGTCAACGGCAGACATATTGGAATTCTTACCTCAAACGTCAAAAGTAGTTTCTGTTATAGAGGAGTCTAGAAGAGATTTTAATAAAAAGCACCATCTTCCAGAATGGGGAGACAACGTTTTAGACCAGGATATTTCAACCTAAGTTTTCCATCCAAATTGAGCAACCCTTCACATGGACTCCAACACCGAGGTCGACTTCTGGCTGTTAACTGCAGCTGCTACACTCTGGGCCGCAATAGGCACGATAATGAATTAGCTCAATTCTGTTGGCAACTTTTTGCTACATTTGTGACTTTCAGAGCTTCAGATTGGCGCCAACAAGGCGTTTGATCTTTGATCGTATTTCTTCGAGGGAGGACTTTACTTCTCAATTGGCTACTCTGTCCGAAGAAGTACCTGTTGGCAAGAGTTATTCTAATTTCGAGGCTGACATTATTGTTGATACTGGTTTCAAGATAGACGAAACTATCTACGACTTCGAAGTTACATATAACTGTCAACAGTGACGTGCGCGACAAGTCGAGAATGCGATGACTATGTGTTTGGTAACAGGAGATATTTCGTCTTGTCCTCGTTCACAACCAGACCCATAAGCTTCGTTCCTGCATCCAGTCCGGAAAAAGCAGAACTAATGGGGCGATTTTGGAGGCCAATTATATCAATATCTTCGGCGTAAGTCAGCAGCTGTATACTCTGATAGAAGATTATACCTTCTCTACTTAGCTCTGTAGCTCGTATTATTTTCTCCAGCAATATATTAAAGAAGTATAGGACTATAGGACGTTGGCTGAAATCTCTTTTGGTATAGAACTTTTTATGTTGCTCAACATCAACTTACACATCCAAAGTTCTGAATTAGCGGGATAGAGGCAGCTTCTCTTCTTGCTGTGGTAGGCTTCATTAAAATCGACGAAGAGGTGAAGAGTGTCGATATTTCTTTCCAGGCAACCCTGATAAGTTCCAATCAGTTTGTTGACGGTGAACTTCAATCTTTCACACTCTACGCTCCATAAAGCCTTATATGCGATATTATTTATTTATTTTATTTATAATAATTCATATAACAAAAAGAGTTTTATTATATAAATACATAAACGCAGCACTGGCTACGAGGCCTTCAGCCGTCTATATGAACCAAAAAAAAAAAAAAAATTTTTTTTTTGAATCACCCTAATATACATATATATGTGTAGTTATGTAGGATATATGTATATTTATAGAACAAATTGTAGTTGCTTTAAGGCAGAATTAGAAACCTTTTAATTTTGTCTATGTAGACTAAGAGGTCTTTAAATTGCACATAGTGCAAATCAGAACTAACAGCTGATAACCTTTGTTTTCCATAAGAGATAAAAATTATATAATCCTTATTATCTGCTGCGATGTGAAAGATAATATTAAGAACCACCAACAAGCAAAACTCGACTTAAAAACTGAGGTTTAATGGAATTACAAAGCCCTATCCTTAAATGATTCCATGTAACAGACTTTATGTAGGCAAAATCAGGCTCAGGTTTAACATTACTTAGACGAAATCTGTTCAGTTCAGAGATTTAGTGGTTACCGCAAGACATTTGCTTTAAAAGGAGATCTCCGGGAGCAGTAGTTCCTTTCCAAATAAATATTTTTACTAGTACTTAGCCATAAATTACAGTCAAAAGATACCATTATATGTGTACAAGTTTTTGGATTAATAAATTTACAAGTTTTCTTAGAAAAAATTCTAGATAATTCGCTTATTTTCGGTCTTCTAACTGTATATAATCATTTAAGCGCACTATTCGGGCAAAGTTTTATCTCGGTTCATTGATGCTTGATTTGCATTTTGGAAAGTGAAAAAAATCATAAGAAGTTTAAAATTGGGTTATATGGGAACTAGGCGTGGTTATATATGCCAACTTCATCAGCAAGGTTTCTAATTGTTAATCGACGGTTTTTCATCACCAAATTTTTCATTTGTTGAACGTGAGCTTCGTCGGTTGAGGTTGATGGTCGCCCCGGACGCTCTTCGTCTTCGACACGTTCACGGCCAGCTTGGAACTCAATATACCACTTGTAAACACTTGTTTTAGACATAGCTTCATCACCAAAGGTTTTCTGCATTATCCTCAACTCATCCTGCGAAAGCCAGAAAATTGATTCCGTAAAGCAAAATTTAATGCAGGGTTCTTTGCTCAACAAATTTCGACATCGGAAAAACGAAAAACTCACTTTTAGCAGCTCACAAAACGGCGACATCTCAAACACTTAATGAATATTTTGACATGAAATTTGACATAAATGTGACCCCGACAGTACTACCAACCAAAAAAAAATAATTCTCAAATCCTTGGACGCGCGCAGTATTATAATTGGATGCTTGGCGTTTGTAATGCTCAGTTTGACGGTTTGTACCTTGTGGTAACTAATACCTATTGTACCCGAACATAGCCCCTTCTTAATTACTTGTTATAATAAACTTTTTAACCTCTTCGTTCCAGCAAAACGACTACCAGGGTGTCATGGAACGCATTATAACTGGCGATGAGACTTGGATCTATGCTTACGACCCCGAAACAACCGATCAATCGAGCGAATATCGTGCCAAAAGAGAGCCGAGACCAAAAAAATCGCGCCAAAGTCGCTCAAAAATCAAGGTCATGTTGACTGTTTTCTTCGATTATCGTGGTGTTGTGCATTATGAATTCCTTCCAACCGGTCAAACAGTCAACAAGGAATATTATTTGAACGTTATGCGTCGTTTGCGTAACGCTATCCGCCTAAAAAGGCCGGAATTGTGGAAAGACAATTCTTGGTTTTCACACCACGATAATGCACCATCCCATACTGCCCTCGTAATTCGTAATCATTTCGCCAAAAACACAACCCATATCGTTCTGCAACCACCGTATTCACCTGATCTGGCGCCGTGCGACTTCTAGCTGTTAACCAAGCTCAAAAGACCGATCCGGGGAAACCGTTTTTATACGATAGAGGAGATTCAAGCCGCAGCGAAGACGGAACTGAAGGCCATCCCGGAAAGTGACTACAACCAGTGTTTCAAAGATTGGAAAATCCGTTGGCATAAGTGCATTGCATCGGGAGGGGATTACTTTGAAGGGAGTGAAATTGATTTGGAAGAATAAATAAAGAATTTTCAAAATAAATACAATGTCACCGTATTTTTTGGGCACAGTCATATGTGTAATACTTGTTGTGTATTGATTTTACTTAATTGCTTTCATTAGAAAATTATCGATATATATTTAACATTTGTCATGTCAATTCTCAAAAAATTTATTTCTCTTCTCCCTTCTCTTTTAAAATGCAAATGTACATCAATATTATGTATGTGTATGTATGAATATTCCCATTGTGTACAGTAGCGGACAGTGAAATCCGGACAACACGTCGGTTTGTATTTTAAGCACGATTATAAGCGACAAGTGTAATTTTTTGCGGAAAGGTTTATTCTTTCACTTAAATTAGTGCTCTGTACACGTTTTGTAGCAACTATTAGTTTTATTATACTCTCGCAACAATGTTGCTAAGGAGAGTATTATAGTTTTGCTCACATAACGGTTGTTTGTAAGTCCTAAAACTAAAAGAGTCAGATATAGGGTTATATATACCAAAGTGATCAGGGTGACGAGTAGAGTTGAAATCCGGATGTCTGTCTGTCCGTCCGTCCGTCCGTGCAAGCTGTAACTTCAGTAAAAATTGATATATCAAGGTGAAACTTGGTACACGTATTTCTTGGCTCCATAAGAAGGCTAAGTTCGAAGATGGGCAAAATCGGCCAACTACCACGCCCACAAAATGGCGGAAACCAAAAACCTATAAAGTGTCATAACTAAGCCATAAATAAAGATATTGAAGTGAAATTTGGCACAAAGGATCGCATTAGGGAGGGGCATATTTGGACGTAATTTTTTTAGAAAAGTGGGAGTGGCGCCGCCCTCTACTAAGTTTTTTGTACATATCTCGGAAACTACTATAGCTATGTCAACCAAACTCTATAGAGTCGTTTCCTTCAGGCATTTCCAAATACAGTTCAAAAATGGAAGAAATCGGCTAATAACCGCGCCCACCTCCCATACAAAGGTTATGTTGAAAATCACTAAATGTGCATTAACCGACTTACAAAAACAGAAACACTAAATTTTACGGAAGAAGTGGCAGAAGGAAGCTGCACCCAGGCTTGTTTTAGAAATTGAAAATGGGCGTGGCGTCGCCTACTTATGGACTAAAAAGCATATCTCAGGAACTACTAGACCGATTTCAATGAAATTTGGTATATAATATTTTCTTAACACCTAGATGACATGTACGAAATATGGGTGAAATCGGTTCACAACCACGCCTTCTTCCAATATAACGCTATTTTGAATTCCATCTGATGCCTTCTCTGTATCATATATACATTAGGAACCAATGATGATAGCGGCATAAAACTTTACACAAATACGGTCTTTGAGCTGAGGTATCCCTTGTGGAAAAATTGTCGTGATCGGACTATAACTTTTCAAGGTCCCTGATATCGAACACGAAGAATTCAGTGCCTAACCTTACCTAACCTAATTTTTCACCGAAAATATCGGTAAATCTCTCAGATATTTTCATGTAATTCAGAGGGCATCAGTTTTATACTCTCGCAATAAAGTTGCTAATAACGGTATCTCGATTATCACTTTATCATGCGAGAGTATAAGATGTTCGGTAACACCCGAACTTAGCCCTTCCTTACTTGTTTTGCCGCGATGTCTGAATTTGGTATCCCCGCAAAACTAATACGGCTGTGTAAACTGACGTTGAGCAACACGAAGAGCTCCGTCAGAATCGGAAAGGACCTCTCCGAGCCGTTCGATACCAAACGAGGTTTCAGACAAGGCGATTCCCTATCGTGTGACTTTTTCAACCTGCTTCTGGAGAAAATAGTTCGAGCTGCAGAACTTAGTAGAGAAGGTACCATCTTTTATAAGAGTGTACAGCTGCTGGCGTATGCTGATGATATTGATATCATCGGCCTTAACACCCGCGCCGTTAGTTCTGCTTTCTCCAGACTAGACAAGGAAGCACAGAAAATGGGTCTGGCAGTGAACGAGGGCAAGACGAAATATCTCCTGTCATCAAACAAACAGTCATCGCACTCGCGGCTTGCCTCTCACGTCAGTGTTGACAGTCCTAACTTTGAAGTTGTAGATAATTTCGTCTATCTTGGAACCAGCGTAAACACCACCAACAATGTCAGCCTGGAAATCCAACGCAGGATAACTCTTGCCAACAGGTGCTACTTCGGACTGAGTAGGCAATTGAGAAGTAAAGTCCTCTCTCGACAAACAAAAACCAAACTCTATAAGTCACTCATAATTCCCGTCCTGCTATATGGTGCAGAGGCTTGGACGATGTCAACAACGGATGAATCGACGTTGCGAGTTTTCGAGAGAAAAGTTCTGCGAAAGATTTTTGGTCCTTTGCGCGTTGGCCACTGCGAATATCGCACTCGATGGAACGATGAGCTGTACGAGATATACGACGACATTGACATAGTTCAGCGAATTAAAAGACAGCGGCTACGCTGGCTAGGACATGTTGTCCGGATGGACGAAAACACTCCAGCTCTGAAAGTATTCGACGCAGTACCCGCCGGGGGAAGCAGAGGAAGAGGAAGACCTCCACTCCGTTGGAAGGACCAAGTGGAGAAGGACCTGGCTTCGCTTGGAATATCCAATTGGCGCCACGTAGCGAAAAGAAGAAACGACTGGCGCGCACAAGGAGCTTTCCAAAGTAAACAGGACTTTTTGAATCTAGTGCCCCATGGAGGAACCATCTATATGTCGACTGGTGCGTTAGAATCTGCTATATTTATCGATTGTCCAGTGAGAATTTCATCGACTTGACATTTCATAGGTTGGAAGTGAAGTTATTACGTTTGAAGTATCAGTATGTTTGTGTTATCGGTGCGGTTTAAAATTAGGAAAACTTTTATCCAAAACTTTTTTTCAAAGTGGTCGTGAGGATATATATGACGATCAACATGTGAGCCAATCAAAATCCGTGATCACCGGAAATTCCATCGATACTGTGCGTGAATTCATCAAAAATCAGCCGAAACCGATTATTTGACCAAAAATCTCATTCTCACCATTAACCACTTTCCGTATTTACCTGATATGGCACCGTGCGACCTCTTCCTTTCCGGAAAAATTCTTTTGCGCATGAAAGGAAAGCGTTATGCAGACGTAGAGAGGCTTGCACCGGCATACTGGCGGCCATACCGGCCAGCAGGCTAAAACACTCGTTCAGCATGCTTTTGAACCATGCAAAAAGCTGTATTGAAGCAGAAGGAGACTATTTTGAATAAAATAAGTGATTTTGCCGAAAAACATTTGTTCTTTTTTTTTTTTTAAGTCTTGTTTGCTTTGGAAAGCAC
>NC_052501.1:53997045-54031379 GCF_016617805.1 Bactrocera tryoni
GAGCACTTTTGACTCATTTATGTATTCACGTGGTCGATTTAATTGATAAAGTTTTATGAATAGAGTTTTACTTTGAAATAAGAGTTATCATTGAAGTAAAAACACAATGAAATTGAAAACAGTTTTCTTTGCAAATTGTTTATTGTTTTATTGTAATTTTGTGTTTTTTTTTTTTTAGGAATTACTTTTATTTATTCTCAGAAATAATAAGAAGTCTATTTAGCTTTTCTAATCCACATGTGCACTTGTTCACTCTCTTCACAAGATTGATATCGAAATGAGCAAAAGTTTTTTTAGAAGCAAAATACAAAAAAATGTATGACGACGTCATAGGTGTCAGTCTGCTCAGCTTGTCACTAGTATTTAAGTGATTTAATAAAGACGGTGTGAATGTCACATCGATGGATGCCTCTGTGTGCTCAAAAGTTTTGTGTGGATATAAAAAAGCACTTAGGAAATCCAAGACAATTCGAATACTAAATATAGCAAACGAATGGGTGAATCAGAAAACTAGTTTAATGATAGTTTATGAAGCAAAGTGCCAAGCCTAGAAATATATAAAGTAGGTGTTTGGAAAAATTCTCCAATAAATCATGGACCTTAACACTCACATCGAGTGGAAGAAAAAGTTTTTGCAATTTTGAAACCAGGAAAATATTCATCCTTCGTCCTGCTTTATGGTGTTACATCAACACGGAATAAACCCGTTTATTGTAAAAGGCATTTTCGAAAAGGCATATTATTTAATAAATAATTTCCAGAATTTAGCGAACTTTATTAAAAGGGGTTTCAATTTGAAAATATTTCCTTGATCCCCTAGCCGATCTCCAGAAGGACCTCCGAAAAGTGGAGTATGTCTTCTGCAAAACTTTTACCATAACAGCTACATATTTTCAATTATATGTACATCCGCTGTATATAACCCAGTAAAAATTGATTTTTTTTTTCTAATAACAATCTTGGGAACTTCGTAATTGTATAATTTGTAATCTAGGGTCAGATCCTCTTTGTCATATATCACTGTGATAAAACAGTAACGTGAATTTGTCTATTAAATGTAAATTCTTTATTTAATCTCCCCAATCAATTTCATCCCTTTGAATGTAATCTTCGTCCGCTAGAACGATTTTTTTGGAAACACTTTTTTCAGTCCTCCAAATAGTCGGAATAGTCATTTTCCACTATAGGCTTCAAAACCATTTTCGATTTGGATTTTTATCTTCTGAAACCTGTCAAAACGGCGCGCCGCGGCGTGCCCGATTCGACATTTTAAGTTCTCTGAACAATCGAAGTCAGAAGTCGCCCGGAGCCAACTCAGGAGAATACAGTGGTTGCGGAATGATATTAGTCCAGTTTTTGGTAAAAAAAAGTCGTGAAGAACCACTGCAGTATGACATGGTGCATTATCGTGATTTTGTCACTATCACACAGTGGGCGATTGGGCCTCGTTAGCGGCATTTAATTAATAACTTCTAAACGAAACAAGATATCTTCAGACGGTTTTTTTTCACAGCTCAGAAAAAAATCATAGAATTTTTTAAGGAAAAAAAATTTTGTTTAAATTTATTTTTTTAATTTTCAAAATTTTTTTAAATTTTTTTTTTTTTTTTAATTTCAAAATTTTTTTTTACCTTCAATAAACAAATTTTATAAATCAAAATTATTTTCGGAATCAGAATCAGGCATATCTAGATGCTTCATTAAAAGCAAGCTCTTAACATCATCGTCCATAATAATATTTCGTGCAGTCGAAATTGAAGACCCATTTGACAATGAAGATATCAAAGGGTCAGACGAAACTAATAAAGCATTTATGATATCTTCCATTGTATTTTTCCTGGAATTTTTTCTTGTATTGCTCTCGCGTATGTTTCGATAGTCCTTGTTCCTGGCTTCAAGAGCTTCTTCGGACATCATACCAATCGGAAGGGAAAAATGGTTTATTATATCTGCTCCATGAATTAAAATTCTGTGAACAGACGATGGCATGTAAAACCAGGAGTAGGCTTTAACAAAAATTTCGGCAGTTTCCAATGCGTAAGATCCGAATGCGTCCGAATTTATGTCGTATCCACAAGCTAATGCTCGTAAGATTACGCTAAATCGATATATTAAATCATAGCTTACTCCTGTTATACGAGCTGCCAAATTTGGTTGTTGGAAAAACCTCCTTGCAGTGTTTCCGTTGTTCGTGCTGCCAGTACCAGCTATTGGTATATCCACCAACAAATGCATTTCTTCCCTTAGCTTCTGCTGAATACTTCTTTTATTTTGTTCAACGACTTCCTTGTCAGCACCACGAGCTTGCCACTTTTGTATTGGTATTCTATATGCAATGTGCAAAACACACTCGAAAAACCTAATCCATGCGTGGAGACTTGATAAGCCATATTCAAATAGGTTTGCATTAATAGGAAAGCTTTTCACCAAATTTAGATCGTTCATATTTTTGGGATTCGCGCTACAGATTCCGCATGTTTGCGAACCCGATTCCGATATGACACTGAACGTTTTGCCATCAAGCATGGTCATATGAAATTGGTGATCAATTCTTAAGGTACTCACAAATGTTGGAAAAATATTTAATATTTGGCTCTTAATGTTTTGAATTTCTCTGCGAGACAAGTCTGCCGATTCTTTCTCGCAAAGTAATTTAATGGTTCGACAATATCGGGTAGAAGAAGGCCGATTGTTTTTCCATAAAACTGTCGATCCTTTCTGCACTATCAATGGTACCATACAAATTGAAAATAAATATTGATCTATCATCTCTCCATCGAAGTCATTATATTTTTGCCTGTAAGTAGAATGGCCGCTGCTGCCATCACAACCCCATTTGTAGGTAGCAGTTAATTCGGTGTTATTGTTATTTTCAATAAGGTTTTGAAAACTTTCTGGGTGTGCTTCAATAATCCTAGCAATCGTGTGGTCTACTAAGCTTTGTAATGGTACTTCAGCGAAATGATCAGTGACCGTGATGACACTAGGATAGCATTTCTTTTTCGCACAACGCAGTTTGTCGTAGCATGGATATATATCGGCGTTTTGCCCTTTAGCGGCTCTCTTTGACAAATTCCATGTGTACTTAGTATGTCCAACATCTACAAATAGCGCCAGTGCTTTTTCATCAGAAAGTTTTGTCGGTAGACGCTGAGGGGTACTCATAGTTTTCAAAATCTTACCGCTAAACTCTTCGTCGGCGTTTAGCATTGACACCACCTGTGAAGCACTACGTTTTCCACCTTTATACAAGCTGCAGCTTGCAGCTACCAACAATGCTTCTGATGGCACATCTTCAGTAAGGCCTGACAATTTCTTAACTTGCGTTTTTTTGCAACACTCCGAAATATCTTTTTGTGGACGTCCAATAATTTCGGAAGATGATCTTTCAATCAATACTAACGGCGTATCTAGCCATTCCTGATTTTTGTTTTCAAAAAAAACCTTATTTCTTCTAGAGTTTTTCCACTTTTCTACAAGCTTACTAGTAAAATTTCGCAGCTTTTTGCCAATCTCGTACTGCTCCTCCTGAGTATATTTAAGGTTTTTGAGAACAGTACCAAATACAAAGTTTTCCATGGTGAGAAACTTCTTAGTTGGTATCGCTTCTTCATGCCATACTAAAAAAAGTACCCGTTTTGCTACCGACATTGTTCCTAAAAAGTGCCATGATTTAAAGGGTAGCAGGTAATAGCAGTTCATATTACACATTTTGGACGCACAATGACTCATACTTCCAGCTAAAAAAAGAGTTAGACCGAATCCGTGCGAATGTTGTAACTTCTACTCCACGAACGACAGGTGCACGCTAGTGCGGGCTAGTTGTTAATACACTTAATTACCACTACGTCTTATGAACAACACATTTACAGACCGGTCACAAACACTGATTTTTTATGTAATACATACCTTGACGTTAATAAAAAGCCACACTTTTAATAAAATAAGTAAAAATTGTAAATTTCCAAGGAGCTCGAAATCAATGCGCACAACAAAGAAAAAATATTGTAAAGCACTTGCTAAAACATGTTTTGTGTTTGACAGCTCACAGCTGATGATCAGCTGATCGTAGAGCTTATAAAAAACCGCCAAAAATCTAATCAAAGCATCTGTTATCGATTTGTGAAAAAAAATAATGCTTTTTCAAACTTGAAAATTTGAATTAAATGCCGCTAGCGAGGCCCAATCGCCCACTGTGTATCAGCGTGGTCTCTAATTTTCAACCACCAAGTATAGAATTTTTTGGACGTAGCCCTCGTCGGTAAAGGTTGATGGTCATCCAGAACACAGTTCGTCTTTAACGCGATCTCGGTCCACCTTGAACTTGTTTCACGATAATAAAGTTTTTTTTGCACAAAAATGTTCATTCCCCAAAGAGAGAATTGATTTTAATTTTTTGCACCACAAAATCAACAATTACCAAAATCAAAAATTTTTTTGGTTGAATTCAGCTTAACACATTTTTTTCCGATAGATCACAGTTCTGATACTAGAGGGCTCCAGACTAGTGCATAAAGTAATATTTAAAACAAGTAATGAAGAGGTGAGTTCGGGAGTTTTTTTCTCTTGCAACTTGCAAGAATCAAAGCCAGGGAAATACTTTAAGGTCTAAAATCAATTATATAAAGTAAAGTCACCCGGATGTTCGAAATTCCTGATATTACTTTTGAGTAAAAAACTCTCACCCATTTTCATTGACATAACTTACATATCGGCCGATATATGAGGGATATGGTCTCCCGGATAATCGAAAATCTTTATTTTAAGTACATATATGAGGGCTAAGAGAAGTATTTGAAGTATTGAACTCATTTTTGACATACAGAGATACCATTATAAGAGGAGGATCATCCCTTAATTTCAGTTATATACACACATTGACCGACATTTTCGACCAGAATCAACTATAGGTACCGGGGTCTAAATATTCAGTCCCTAGGGGCTTGAACATTTTTTAATGGATTTAAACAATTTTTGGTCATAGGTGGCACACGCTAAAAATATTATTGTGCTAAGTTTTATCCCATTATATTAACTGCTTCTTGATTTACGTACTGGAAACTGAACAAATCAAGTGGAATTTAGAAAGTGCTATATGAGAACTAAGCGTGGTTGTTGTCCTATTTCGTTCATTTTCACAATGTCACATAAGAATGTTTGAAGAATGTCACGTACCAAATTTTTTCGAAATCGATAGATCAGATCCCAAGATTCACCAACAAGTAGGCGGTGCCACGCCCATCGTCCAATTTTTACCCCGACCCCTATAAAGCCTTATAATACTATAGCGACAAATTTTTACGTTTATGGCGCATTTACTTACTGATTTATCGCCCTTTTAGTAATTTTGAACAGTACCGTTACGTGGGGAGTGAGCGGGGTTTTTATCCGTTTTTGCGTCATCGGTAGAAAATCTTGTAATATTAGGACTTGGCGAATTTAGTTGTTGTAGTCACAGTGGTTTAGGAGATATATACATTAAACTTATTAGAGGGCGGGGTTACGCCCACTTTTTAAAATCATATTTCCAACAGGTGCCTCTGGCTCCTGCAATCCCCTATACCAAATTGCAACTTTATATCTGAATTTAGTGCTCCGTTATGGCCTTTAATATGTTTTCGGATAATGTCCATTTGTCGACGTCCGATTGCGCTCATCTACGAACACGAATTTTTTTTGCACTAAGGAACCCGCATATAAAATTTCATCAAGATATCACTCAAATGAAAATAATTACTCAAATTACAGCCTGCATGGACGGACGGACCGGATTTCAACTTTTTTCGTCATCCTGATCATATTTATATCTATATATAAATCTTCTGACCGTGTGTTTGTAATTGAACTGCTCCTAAACCGCTGGACCGATTTTGATGAAATTTTTTGTGTGTGTTTAAGGAGATTCGAGAATGGTTTAGATTCACAATTTTGTCCACTAGAAAATGTTTTTTTAAATTATTTTTTCATTTGTAATTAATTGGAATGTTTTACATTGGATCCGATAGATTGCGCTACCATCGCAGTATCCAATATCCAACCTTAAATTGGCGTAAACGTGCATTCAGCAAAACGATGCCAAAGTAAAAGGCGACATCTGTAGACAAGTTTTCATAATGTGGACAGAGTTGTTCCTTCTTAAGTAATAAATTGGGCGATTCAATACATCTATGGGTAGCTCTAACATTTTTTTCTACCTGCTAACTGTTGGAGGGGGTATCTTGACAGACAATTTAAAATTGCAAAAGATCTGGCATAAAAAATAGTGGCATAACTGAAGTCTTGATAAAAAGGTCTATTAAAATTTGAGATATACAGAAATCTTTTCGAAGCATTGCACAGAGCAATGCAATATTTAAAAGGGAGCGATGATGCGTACAATTTCAAACTGATCCTTCCTGAAAAGAATAAAATGGCTGAATAGTGGGAATGGTAGAACATAACTGCAATAAAATACACAGTGCAATGATTTAAAACTGGCTAATAATATACCACGGGCATCCCAAAAGACTGATGCCATAACCTTGCCAGTCGATTTTTTTTGTCTTTCCACGCTTGAGAACCGTTTCTTAATATGCAGTCCACTAGGCTGACAATCGATTGGACTTGATTGAATTCACTGATGCACAGCCCAAATTCAATAATATTTTTACCCCAAAACCCAATTCTTTCTTAACGCACGAAATGCTCTTTGATTCAATTTTTTGTAAACTAATACAAGTTGCTTCACCAAAAATGCGATTATTCCTTAACTAATACTTATAATCTAACTAATAGAAATCATATGGATGGTATTAGCAGTACTACCTATGTATCAGCCACAGTAAAACGTGGTTGGTCCTCTATTTATTTATAAATTGTTGTTGATGTTAGAACATTTTACACAGAATTTCGGAAGACTGCGCTGCAGTCGTGTCAGATATTGGAGTTTCAGTAGCACCTGGTAGATGGCGCTATACTCATAAGTATAGTCTAAGCCATGAAGACTATAGATCATGTGAATGGTGTATAGTTTCTAAACATTCATACTGTTATATGCTCTATATGGGGCATCGCACCAGGACAGAATTTATAGAATACTTTAGTTTGTCATATATTGTAAGCTATAAGCTGTCACTTCAGCAGTTTGAGAGCGCAGTTTTCATTTCTACGAAAATTTCAAAGAGGCAACATATCCCATTTGCACATATGCCGACGGCATTTTCAATTCGGTAAAATGAAATTTAGAAGAGCGAGTATTAAGACGGTTTTGTTATATTATAAAAATTTTCAAAATAACATTTTCCAAAAAAATAATATATAGTTTAATATTGTTAATTTACAGAAAAATTATGCAAATTGGGTTGGGAATATATCTTTGCTCATTTTCAATGCTCATGGCCAATTATACGTTGCGTGCTCGAGGATGGGAAAACCATTGAATTTATTTATTTATACCTCTCAAGGATTAACCAAAAATATTGTAGATCCGATGGCATTACGACAATTTCGGTATTTGTAGATAATTAACTCTGGGAATAAATACCCGTTATAGAATAGTTTAAGATCCAACTTTTTCACTAAACGACTTCGAGTTTTTATTCAACATAGCTTCGACATTTCACATCTCTGAAAGCATACTAATACACAATACTCATATGCTATCGATTGGTTTACGTCTGTCGGGTCCGTTTATATATATAACTCTATTAGCGGGATTCTGTAACCAGTCTCTAGTCTCTATTTGAGACATTTTGAAGCAAAGTCTCAATTTGAGACTAGTTAATATTCACTAAACAGTCTCTAGCGTTAGTCTCAAAATATTGAGACCTGGTAGTTAGCAGGTCACAAAACTAAAAAGAACTCTTGTCTGCCATTTTGAATATACTGAATAGAGATCATCATAGATATTAATCGATTGTCGTTTCTTTATATTTTGTAAGCAACTCAAACACGAAAAGGTTAAAAATAAATCAATTTTACATAAATTTCGTAAATATTATGAAACAAAGTCAACATATATTTTTATTTTCATTGATAATTATGTTTTTTGGCTATGTTATAGAAAATTTAATATTTGTTATCGACATATTTATTTTCATTCAAGTGTAAAAACGTCTCTGAATAATGAAATGTAATAGATTTTGTGACTGTCACTTACAGAATAGCAATATCATCTCAAGTCTCAAAAATTGTCTCTAACTTAAAATCTCAAATTTAGAGACTTGAGACTGTCTCAAGTTACAGAATCGCACGGTATATCTATCTCGATTATTTATAGGTGATATGTACAACCGTTAGGTGAACGAAACTGTCTGTAAAAACTGTAGCAGCTAGTTGCAAGTATAACTAGTAGCGTTTCCTTTTATTATAAAACCACCATAAAAAAATTAAAATGCTGAGTTGTATCTTTATTCCCAGTGATGCTTGGAGCGGCTTTCTGCTGAAATCACAACAGAACTTTGGACGAAAATAGAGCATTTACTGAATTTATTTGTGAGTTTGAGTTTACCGAGCGATATAAATTGTGACTTTGACTAAAGAAATAATATTTCCGAGTGTTATTAAGATTAAGTATGCACTTCACATGAGTAGTATCGTGTAAGGGAAGGCTAAACTGAGCTCTGTTCAACAGCACTGCAAGGCTGAATGAAATACCGCGATCAAAAGGACATAGCTACTTAACTTTCTGAAAATTGGTTTAACAATTTTTAAATAGAAAAATATTTTCATCTCCCTCATTTTTCAGCTCTTAAGAGTCGCTTGCACATCGTTCATCCGTCATCAGCATATAAATTGTAAACCAGTTTTGGGTTGGGGTCAAAATTCTGTTTTTTTGGAAATTCTGCATTCATAATTCCGGAAGTCGGAACACCGGGAATCAAAGTTATGGAAGTCAATATTCTAGAATCCAAAATTCTGGATAACGAAATTCTAAATTGCAAAATTCTGAATGGCAAAATTCTGTAGTTAATGATTAAAAATGTGCGCATAAAAAATCAGTAGCAGAAACAAATAATCTGGTTAAAAATATGGCTCGCTCGAGTCTTCTGCAGCCTAGCCAAATAATTCAGCGTTCGGTATGTATGACAGAAAAACATATTAGAGATTATCTGCCATCAATAAATGCCCTTAAGTTAAAAATTAGAAGACAACAGAACAGTTTGAAATGTTTTGAAGACCCAACTTGTGTTGAAGAAATAGACATTCTTTTATCACTTTATGTTTTGGAAGGTCAACTATTTATTTTAAGTGAGAAAGTTATTGATGGCGAATGCATTCTTATATTTGGAACAAAATCTTCGCTGCAGTTGTTAAATGAGAGCGACTGCTGGATTATGGACGGTACATTTGACGTTGTTCCAACGATGATGAGGCAGCTATTTTCCATACACGGAAGAGTAAAAGGGCAAATTGTACCGCTGGTATTCTGTCTTATGACCAAAAAATCGAGGTCAATGTATATTTCTTTTTTTGTTGAGTTGGAGAACGTCGCATTGAACTATGGTATCTAACTGAATCCGACGCATATAATTAGTGATTTCGAAATGGCTATTATTTCTGCAGCAAGGGAGTGTTTTCCATTTGCACGGTAGAGTGGTTGCCTCTTCCACTTCGGGAAAATTATTTGGCGAAAAGTTCAACACAAAGGGTAAATTTATTGCATAACAGCAACTTCCTGCATTTAAGAAAAAATGATTATTAAATATTTTCAGACTAAGCCGCAAATATGGCAGCAGCGAGCAGTTTTCAATCCAAGTACGAATGCTTAAAAGCTCCTCATAGCGAAATGTCAGAGTATTACACAAGTTTGCGTAATTCATTTGACGACAGCGATTTGCAAAAACTTTCAAAATGGTTTGAAAAAAATTATGTGTTTGGTAAAAAGTCACAGCCTAAATATTTAACACAATTTTGGTCCGTGTTTGATGACCCTAGATCGAAAGTTTTTCCAAGAACGAAAAACAGTGTGGAAGCTTGGCATCGCCGCCTTAAAGTCATAGTTGGAAAAGTCGTACGACGCTGTACAAATTGATATCTGACTTACAAAGGGAGCTTATATATGCTGAAACACAAGTACAAAATTTAAAAAACGGCGAACAAATAAAAATAAACTGAAATTTCATGGAAAAAACCAACAAATTACAAGAGTAATGAAAAAAAGATTAGATTTAAGTCACTTAGCGTATTTGAAGTGTATTGCTTCAAACATGACATTAATGTAGTATCTATTTGATCTTTATTTATTAATAAAATAAGACAAAAAACAACAGTCTTTCCGATAAACATGTTTGAATTTTGGAATTATTTTGGAGGTTATGTTTTTTTTATGTTATATTATTATGAATTTATAAGCAAATTTATATAAAATACATGATTTGGCTCAAATTTTGGGGAAAAAATTTCCAGAATTAATTCTGGAAAACGTAAATTCCGGAATTATGAAAAACCAGAATTTTTAAATGCAGCCAAAAAAAGCGAAGGAATTGCGGAATTCCGATTTCCACAATTTTGTCAACCCAGAATTCTGATTCCGGAATTTTGACTTCAGAATTTTAATTTTAGAGTTTTGACCGTTTCCCGTCAGCTTTGCTCATCTCTTGCTCTTTGCTAAAAAATCTCACAGCATAAGGGTCAATGAAACGGTCATGCAATCAATTCTTCAATTATTCATGCACTCACATAATCATGTACTTAATCAAATAGTACCTATTTACACAACGCCTTCGACCAAACGACTCTTATCTACTAACTTAGTACTTAGGAGTAGTCTTCAAGTTGCTACGAGTAGTACGTACTTCATTGCCGATCCTTTTCCTCTTATTTTTTTCTACCAAAGGAACACTTTATATTGAGGTATTATCGGTTTGTTGTGGTAGATGTATTAGGTTAGGTGAGGCTGTGCTGCCAGGATGTCACGCTGTACATAAACCTTAGTAATGCCAGAAGGAGGTTGAAGTGTATGTCATGTAGGCCATCAACGCGTTTTGTGATCTTTAAAAGCGACTTGATATTTAATTTTGATACGTCATCTACTTCCTTGAGCTGTGACGCTCCCATACATATATGGAAGGCGAGTTCTAGATACTGCTGGAAGTGCTCCAGCGTCTCCCATGGTGTACTAACATTATGGCAACTTTTAAAAGAGCTTAAATTTGAAGAAGCGGAGACTTACATTTTTTTTAATATGTTATATAAGATATGTCCGAATTATTGGAAGGACTTATGTAGCTTCATTATTCTACAGCTTACAAAAAAATCCGTCAACTTGTCGATAATTTAATTTATCAATCCCTTTTTGGACCTTAAGAAAAGGTCAACATATTTGCATTTATAAAATAGTTCCCAAAAGGGGGGTCTCTCGTCCGAGGCTGTTTTGTCATTTTCATTGGTACTGGTTTTTACGTGGCGAGTCTCCAGCGCACAACCCTCTGAAGGGGGTGTTTCGCCTTCACTTCACTTTAGCTCGCCTTCAAACGGATATTCTTAGGCTACACAGAGGATACTTGGTCAAAGACCGGAAGTCGTGAGCTGCTTGAGCCATATGTAAAATAATCGTTTCTGGCCACTTCCAAGTGAATGGTGATCAAAGAACTTTCCTCACTTGCGTGAACTTCTACACATTACTCCATATTTGAAAGTATTCGACGAAGTACCCGCCGGAGAAAGCAGAGGAAGACCTCCACTCCGTTGAAAGGATAAGGTGGAGAAGGACCTGGCTTCGACTTCGAAAAGAAGAAATGACTGGCGCGCTGTTGTTAACTCGGCTATAATCGCGTAAGCGGTGTCTACGCCAGTAAAGAAGAAGAAGAAGAAAATAGCTATCAATTATTGAACAGATTTATATAACTTCCCCATTTTGTAGATCCGTCAGTCCGTCGACCATTCACTTCATCAAACTAGCAATCAACAAAAGCATCTGTTTTCAAAAAACAAATAAAAATTCTTTAGGTATAGTAACAGGTATGCATTATGAAAAGTAATTTAAAGTCAGATAGTACTTGTGCGTGTCACGCGGTTGTCATATGAAGTGCATTTAGTTTTTATTATTGGTAGAAAACCACGCCACGTTGTCATATTTACTCGTATTATATAAATAATCTTTTGTGTATCTGTCATAACTCCAATAACAGATTTTCAGATCGGACTATAAGAACTTAAGTCCTATCCTATCCTTCTATGGAAAACCTTTTCATTCGAAGAGATAGATTCACAAAATTTGGGTTACTATCTAAAACAATGGTGCAATTTCTGAAAAAAGGCAACGGCATAATCGCCGAAGAAATAGTTCAGATCAAAATAAATCTGCCATACAAATTGGGCAAAAAAAAATTTTTGTAAGTCAACTTTTGTATTTGTCAAGTGTATAGCTTCGAATACTACCAAAGTCAATATTTTTTCTTGTTTTTTATGAATTTAACTCTTCTTCTGCCTCTCTAAGCTTTAGCTTAGTCACAATGTGCATTTTCGCCCGAATTCTTACCTTGTACTTGCAACACGCTTTATTTGTAGCTGCTTTTTGAACGTGCATTTACACAGTTGTTTTTTTTTATTTACTATATGTTGTTGTTTGTTTTCGTGTGTTATTTATCTTGTTTGCTATTTCTTTGCATGTGGAAGCGGCAACGTGTTTCTGAGTGCGTGTGTGTGTGAATCGCGAAACGGCGTATGCTCCATCATTTGGCTTATATCCTGCCAATATAATTCATTCCCTCCTTTTCAAATGCCTGACTTTTCACATATTCCTTTTTGTTTTGTTTCGCCTTGGTTGTTTTCTTATCATTCATTTCGAAATTTTTTCCGCTCTTCTTTTTCGTGTGTATAAATATTAGTTTTCGCAACGAGTTTTAATAAATATTTAAACTCAAATACGACAAAGCGACAAACACTCTCGCACACGCCTGCAGCGTCTCGTCAACGTTTGCTTATCCTTTCCGTGCGTTCACCTCGGCAAATCCATTTAAAGTGTACACTTGCGTTGCTCGCTTGGCATCTAAGATTAAAAATTATGTGAACAGACACACACACATGTACATACCTACCATATATCTCTTTTTATACACTTGCAGCTCTCAACACACTTTTGACCCTTCTCACTTCCTAGTCTCAAATTTCAGTTTGATTTTTGGGGTGGGGATTTAGTGTTTTGTGTAGACAAATGGTTAAGTCGGAAGAGGCGTTTCAGTGTGATAGATTTAAAGTATTTCTGGATCCACATTTTCTTCAAATTTTATTGAATAGGACACTTGTTAATATTTGTAAGAAACTTTGTGTGTATAGTACAGACCGGTGCGAAAGAGGTTGTTTTCTGTTCGAGTTTGAGTCGAAATTTTTAATAGTGCGCAAAGTACTAAACAGACAAATATATACCTTGTTGCACAAGAACCCATTTTGTCCTCTTTAACCGAAACAAATGTCATGTTGCTTTGGTGGTAACTCTACTATTATTATACCCTGAACATTAAGCTTGCTAAGAATTTTGTAGCATCCAAAATGTATGGTGATGGCATTATCGAGAAATGATCGTATTAAGCCCCTGGAACAGATGCAATGGTCCGGCCTGCCGAACATCACGGTCACAATGAAAACTACGTCAACAAAGGCTTTGGAGGTTATCCTCAACATCCTGCCATACAAGTGAAGTATGAGGAAGTATTTACAGTGCTTAGTAACATTGAAGGGATTTTAAGTGGGCCCTTAAGGTCCAACCTTCAGAAAATGGGAAGAGTGGATTCGGCAGAATGCAGGACATGCTCGGAGAGTAATGAGATTCTGGAATATTACGTATGTGAATGCCCAGCCTTCAGTCGGATGACGACGGTGTATTGGGTAGTTGGGGCAGGAAAAACCTAAGTTTTTTACCAAATCTTCTGATCGCAAAGGGCCTAATGATGCCCTGAGTGCGGCACTCTCACTCTCTTCTGAACCTGCCAACCTATGAAAATAGCGTAAGACCTCAAAAGTCTGTAGGCGATGTAAAACCGTCTGGTACAAGTATGTCATGGCACCTTTTTGTATACCGCTATAACCTTTTCATATAAGTAGTCCCGGTCTAAATATGGTCAATTCTCATAAAACCGTTCTGCCGTTAGATGACATCTGAAAATATATTGAACGATGTTTCTGGGAAGGTATCATATTGAGGAGACCCCCAGTTATTTATCTTTTGCTCAACCCGTACCGTTTATGTCAACTAGTTTTAGGGGACGAAGTTAGGATTTTCTTTTGACACAAAGCTATTCTCATGAAAATAATAAAAATGAACTAAATGTCTCCTAAATGGAGACAAAGCTAAGTTGTAATGAACAGAATCACTTTCAGTAATAGTGGGAAAACGAAGCTCTGCATGTGCATGAATTATCTTAATAAATAATTTTTAAAATTTATAAAAGGAATAAGGAAACGGAAAACTATTAAGCGGAGTTTTCAAGCTTGCAGCTAAATGTAGTTGTAAATGTTATAGATTCACTTCCAATTTAAATCAACAAAAAGGACAATTATGCAAACAAATGTGTTAGCAGCAGCACTGGGCTGCTTTTCTTTACATATACATATATTATATTATATTTCACACCTGCGCACGCGATATCTTTTCAATTGTTTCTTCTAAGAGGTTAGGTTAGGTTTACTTTGACGTATAATCGTGCTTTGTCTTACCCATAAACTCCGAAGAGTTGATCACCAGATTCTCACCGATCGACGAAACGTTTTGAGCTCATCACAAATCCTAGCTACCTCGCCGAGTTCGTCAAAGGTGTCTTAACGAGATATTTCAATTTCAGTCTGACAAAAGCCGGGCAGTAGAGAAAAACGTGTCTTGACGATTCCGCTTCGCCTTCATCCTTATAACTTTGGCTATCCGACAATTATCCGCAACGCGCGCAAGCTTTTTGGACAATTGGACTTTGCTTAGAGCCAATAGTTCGAAGGACCTCTTGCGGTTCATTTTGGGCCAGAAGAATCTTGCAGTCGCACAAGTTCTAGTTGTTGACCAACGTTTATTGAACTCACCGGAGTTCCACAAATTCAACCGCCGAACGAAAGGAGACATTTTTGAACCGACTTGCATTCAATCAAATGAAATTGGGAAAGAGTGCAAGCTAGCAAGCTTTGTAGTTTCTGGCGATTTCGCTGTAACCTGACACTCATACAATTCTAATATTGACGAGTCTTCAGGCTAAAAATAATTCACGAGTCTTGCTAACGAAGTAGTTTTGAGTGCACAGTCACCGAGCTCTAAGCCAGCTGTACTGTTGCCTTAAAAGGAGCCACCATAAAATATGCTGCAGTGCTCTCGTAGTCTGAAATTAGAGTTGATAGAGATCTAGGAGACTTCCCCACCTGATCTTTCTTTTAACTTCGATTCATCTGGGAAAAAAATCACTGCATCCATCTCCAATGGCTTTTACCAAAAGAGTTACATAATCTACATAGGCAATCACCTGGCTGTCTTTTTACTCAAGTTCCTCCAAACGGTCGTTCTTCACTAAGACCGACCTGTCTTTGCTGTAGGCACGCTGAATACACATTTCCTATGAGCATTTGAATAGGTTTTGCAACCCTTAAGGAACTCATACATATGTTGCATTTTAAAAAGATCCAACTTTCAAGATATGTATATGTTGCAAAGCAAAAGAAAGGATATGAAACGAAACCGGAAATACCAAAAATTAAATAGGAAATGTGGGATAAAAAATGTAAAAACTCTTTTGGTGCATAAAACACGTGGAGGAAATACACTAAGGATAAGCCATTTTCTGGTGTCTTGAGATGAATCTACAAGTATACTATTTGGACACAAATAGAGTTATTATAACTAAGATGTTAATAAACACAAGATCGTTAATTCTAGTTTATGGCTTCACAAAAACTTAAATTCGTTTTGACATGACACAGTAACTAGACAATGTAGACTCCACTGCGAGCAGCGCATCAAAGTTAACGAGGTGAATGCAAAAATTGATAAAGAACCGGAGCATTATTACTTTTCATGATCTCGAAAAAAACAATATAGTACAACTAAGAGATTAAGTTTCATTTCCACAGGAGGTCATTTAGTACAAAGGCGACAATTAACGATAACATTTTGCTGAGCTCGTGGATCCATATCACCAACATTGAGTTTACGTAACAGGATCGAAATCGGAGAGATCATATTTATTTACGAGATTTAGAAATCCCACTAATATTAAGACTTAATAAAAATAAACGTCTGATAGGTGACAAATAACTGAGGTAACTAGTATCAAAAGACCCGAAAGTGGCAAGTGTAAATAGAGTCAGAAGGACACACCAAAAACTTATTCAATTGTTAATACTTGTACTATATGTACAAAAAAAACATTTATTGTATACATAACTAAATACATACATGCATAGATAACAATTCAACTGTAATCGAAAATTTGGTTCATAACCGATTTCGTCATACTACCATGCTAAGCAATCAAACCAAAAATTGATTGATATTTGCTCTTCCCACCCGTTCCCACTCTACCTTCTCCTACGGACGACCAGCTAGTTGAAAGCAAAAAAAAAATAAATTTATATTTCTACAATTATTTGACAACTTAATGCCAATGGAGCAGCGCTAAGAGACAAAATCAGTGATAACGCTCCCTTGACACTCATCAGCTTCCCATCAGGTTGCTAGCTTTCCATCTCTCCAGCTCCTCAGCTAGTCGTTAGAGCAAAATGAAATGGCAAATTAGTGGCGAAGCTTCAGAACAAAAAGAACACACAAATACAAAAAATGAAAGCGGATAAGGAAAAACTATAATCAATACTTCAAAAAAGCGCTCATCCACAATTTATGATTGTGTAAATGTTAATGTGTGGATGTATTTGGCTATAAAATGCTAGTTACGAGCTTGGCAGCTTGCTTTGACAGCTGCGAAAAATTGTTGAAATGTCACAGTGGTTATTTGAGTAAGCTGGTTAGAAGCAAACAATCGTTGGCCCAAAGGACGTGTGAGGGTTCAAAGTGGACGGCGAAAAAAGTTTAAAAGCAGAAAATAAGGAAGCTAAAGGCTGTTGTTGAAAATATTAAAAATTTTAATATTGATTTCTAAAAATGTGGTTAGTATATTAATTTTGGCTTCCATAAATTAGTACTTGAATTCTATGTAACAATTTGTGTCGCATTAGCTAACAGTCCAAATGGACAAATGAAGTTGGTGATGCAACTTCATGTCCCTACCAAAAGTCAACCTCACCTTCACGTGGTGCCCCTGGTCAAAACGAACAAGACTCTATCGACCAAGTACAAGCGGTATAACCTTATCACGCGCGGAGGAAACTCCTTCGGCTTGCCAGCTAAGAGGCAGAACGGCTGTCCACGATACAGGCTTGCATGCAGAAGGCTAATCCCCTTCTCATCTTAAAATAATCAAATTACAGAGACCAATATAAAAAACGAACTTAATAATTCCTATAACTTAACCTGATTGGGTTGAAATCACGACAACAACTGACCAGTAATTCCCTTTTTCAGGTTGCACTGCGACACCTGACCTCATTGAAATCCCTCGCTTGGAGTAAAAATGGTTTTTGCGTATTACGAGAGCAGCATTAGACTGCAAGCCTCAAGAGAGCCGTAGACGAGAGAGACTGATCAATACGTGGAAGCATCAAATTGGAGACAAATCAAAACCGAAATGACTTCTCGAAATCTAAAGAGACTGCATTAGATTCAGAAAATTGTTAAATATTTGTTATTTTACTTCTGACTTCGGATTGATATCACATGGCAATCGACCCATATTTTTAATTTAAACTGACGGTTAGAATATAAACCAAGAGCTCAACTTAGAAACCTAGCGAACTTGAAAACATTGATTATTCATTCAGCAGAACTTTATGCACACATTGCATAGTGGATCTAACTTATTGTTGTATCCATTTTATGGATTGTAATAAGGTAAGATTTTTCTTTGACATTAAAGGACTTCAATGAATGGAGTGCCGGACAAAGTTTATGTAGCACAAGCCTGCCAAGATCCCTACGTATAGCTGCGCCACAAATTTATTATACCTTTCAACGCATTGTTTGGTGTAATAGTAACGGTTTAACTTAACTTCAAGCCATTTGTGTTGGTACGCCAGCTGATTGGTCAGCATCAATGTCAACATTTGTCTTACTAAGTCAACGGGTTTTGGTTTTATTTTTAACAAAATAAAATAACATGAGTTGGCCAGCAAGCGGATTACCGAAATTGATATGGATAGTCGGATCAAGTGATATATTTGCATGTATACGTACACACTGACATATAAATACACATATTTATGAAATAAATAATATGCTTAGAATTACATTTCTACAGGTTACTCTCCGACTGCGCGACAGAGAGCTCTCGGTTTTGGGGGTAAAAATGCGCCAGTGTGCTGCTGACCGTTACAATAAATCGTTTTATGCTTGTATATGCATTTGTCGGGCATAAATCATGGTGAGCGCTCTACAACAAGAAAATCAATCAAATTGCAAAAACAATCGGCCAAAGTACGGAAACAAGTGTAGAAAAAGTTTTTTTACATATCAAGCGTGAAAATTGCAAATATTTTTCTGTCACATTTACATATAATAACTTCTTAACTTCTTCAGCCATGCTTTTTTATTTCTTTTTACACTCTTTTGCCGAATTTCACCATACTGCGCTCTTTCACTTGGCTTTTGAACATGCGTTTATATGTATGTACGTATATTGGATTAAGTTTTGAAGAGGGTGCGATATTTAGATGACTGTATATACCAGTCTTTCCCAAAGTGGGCGATAATGCCCCCTTGTGGGCGCTGCAGGTGTCAAGGGGGGCGGTAAGAGACCCAGAAAGAAAATGGGGGCGTTGTGTAGATGCCTGGGGGGTTATTTGTAATTCTATTTAGCTAGGAGGCCTCTTAGATAACGACTGCATGAGTTCTCGACTCTCAACAACAACTTGTGAATATCAACTAATATGAATTAAAGGATTGCTCAAACTCGATTCTAAATTTCTCTCCGCATAGTTCATATATCTGTCTTATTTTATTGAACATAGAAAAAATGAAAATCATGTCAATCGGTCGTTCCGTTTCATAATGAAAGTAGACACAAACAAACAAATAAAAAGACAAAAGACACGCTTTCGCATTTTAATAGTTATTAGTACTCGTAGATATCTATCATGTTTTAACAAATTTTTGTTAAACAACTCAAATTGTGGATTCCCGTATCAATCGGCTGGTTCATTGAATACTTGTTCGGACTTGTTGTGTATGATTGAGCGTCGAATGAGATAAACTAGTTAATGCATGTTTGTTTTATTCCTGTCGGTGGGTGCTGCTTAAGCATTCCTATATAAACAATATTATATTTTATTTTCATTTGTGGTTTTGCGCGCAATAGATGAGCAGTACTTACGCCTCCTTTGCACTACTCGCGAAGTTGGACGTATTTCTCAAAGCAAAACAATGTCGGAAGTAAAAAAGAAGAGACGGCAATACTGTGCGGAATATATTAAAGTCGGATTCATTGAAAATCCCACAAACCCATCCTCGCCTTTGTGTCTTCTATGTCTAAAAACATTTTCGAATGAAGCAATAAAGCCTTCAAAACTGCAAGATCATTTGAATAAAAAGCATCCCGATCAGAGAGACAAGAATGTAGCATATTTTCAAGACCTAGAGAAGAAGCATAATACTCAGCCAAGTGTAGCAAAACTATTTTCGGAGGCTGCTAAGCAAGATGACGACGGACTTCGAGCTTCGTACAATATCTCTTTGTTAATTGCCCAAAAAGGCAAACCACATAAC
Organism: Bactrocera tryoni; assembly: GCF_016617805.1. Lineage (NCBI taxonomy): Eukaryota > Metazoa > Arthropoda > Insecta > Diptera > Tephritidae > Bactrocera > Bactrocera tryoni. The sequence continues at coordinate 54,016,811 of NC_052501.1, forward strand.
ATCGGAAAAGAGTTAATATTGCTAACAATAAATGAAGTAATAACTACTGTGCTTCATAAACTGGCCACAGATATTATCCGAAAAATTCCTTTGAGTAATAATTCTGTGCAAAGACGAATTGATGAAATGGCTGAAAACATTGAAGAATCATTGTGCGATCACCTGAGGTCAAGTCAATTTTCAATTCAGCTGGATGAGTCCACTTTACCAACTAATGAAGCATTGTTGTTGTCTTACGTGAGTTTTATTAAAGATGAGAAAATATGTGAAGAACTATTATTTGATAGAAATTTAAAGACCGATATAAGGGGCAAAACAATATTCAATATATTGGAAAAGTTTTGCGATGAGAAAGAAATTCCTTTGAAAAATATTATTTCAGTTGCTACGGATGGCGCTCCGACTATGACAGGGTGCCATAAAGGCTTCATAGTGTACTTAAAAAATAAAATTCCAGATGTCCTTGGTGTACATGGCGTTATTCATAGACAACATTTAGTTGCTAGAAACTTAAGTGAAAAACTATTTCAATCACTGCAATATGTCATCAAAGCAGTCAATAAAATCCGCAACAGCTCTTTGAATGATAGATTATTTCATCAGCTTTGTGTCACTAGTGACGAGGATTTCAATCCTTTGTTTTTTCATACTGAAGTTCGTTGGCTATCAAGAGGCAATTGTCTGACTCGATTCTACAACCTGTTTGACTCTGTTATAGAGTTCTTGGAAACTAAAGATACAGAATTTCAAGACAAGCTCATAACATTAAAGAATGATATAGCTTACATGACAGACCTGTATAAATTGTTCAACGACATGAATCTCCAACTGCAAGGCGATAAACTAAATTTAAGTAAAACAATTTGGCTTTCGCAGCCAAACTGCTTCTACACAAAAAGAAGCTGGGCAGACGCGAGTTTCACAATTTTCCGAATTTATCAGTATCATGCAGTAACGACGAATTGTTTGCCTACTGCCAACATTTGGAAAACCTCCACATTGACTTCACCGAACGATACCAGGACATTTTGAATTTGGAAATACCAGACTGGGTGTTGGATCCGTTTTCAAATGTTAACACAGCAATGTCACCTCAGCTGGAAGAAGAACTTATAGAATTTACAACAAACGAGGAAATAAAAATCAAGTTCAAAAATGGTTACCAAGAATTTTGGCTACAAAAACCGATGTCGCAATTGTACCCTGGATTGTGGTCAATCGTTCAACGATTCTTGATAGCATTCCCATCGTCATATTTGTGTGAACGTGGATTTAGTGCTGTGACAACACTGCTTCCTAAAAATAGAAATCGTTTGCTTGTTACCGAACGTGGCGACTTGCGACTGTTCTTGAGTAAATTGGAACCAGATATTAACAAACTTATTAAACAGAATCAGATTCACCTTCACATTAGTTTTTATATATGGATCGATTATTTAGTTTTATTTTTAATAAAATATTCTCTGTTTTAATACTATAAAGTTGTGTTTCAATAATCATTCTTATTGGCAGGTGGAGCCCGTAAGAGTTAACTTGAGACCTAAGCGCTTAGGTTTAAAATGCCAGGACTTTTAAAATTTTTGTCGCATCGGCATTATGAAAAGTGAATATATGTAGGTAAAAATGTGCGAATGTATACAAAATAGTTGTACATTTATATTTTCAGTTTATAATAGTAAAAATATTATATTTTGAGATAGAAACCTTTTTAGGAGGTCATGAAACGGAACCTTTATCACAAACGTGTTTCATGAAATGGTTGAGCAAATGCAGTACGTCACAATAGAAAAAACAATAAGAACTTTTTGGCATGAAAGTATCTGGCTCAATGTCAACTTTTTGTCTGCGCCGTGCCTGAACTGTAATTAGTTCGTGTAATTCTCTACACTAGAGTTTGAAGTTGAGGGGAATTTCTCGACTATATGTGATGTCACAATCTAGTGGATTTAATCTTTGAAAATTACTGTTATGAAATTGTATTTTTTAATTTTTTTCTTTATCCTTAAGTTATGTTGAAAATCTTTACAGCAAGTCTTTAAAGGCACACGGTTTGAGTTTGTGAAAGTTTTCTTAATCGCGGAGGTAACTTGAATTTTTAGAGCAACATGTTGGTATGTAGTCGGCTCGGAAACGTGTAAGATCGGATATTTTGGGAGGTTACAGATGAAATAGTGACCACAGAGCCGCTTTGACTTCTTCATTAACGACTTATGCGGATTAATGCAAACAATTTCCATATACCATAAGATACTTAAGTCGTATAGGTTAGCCTAGGTTGGGTCGTAGGACTGATCCAAAAATCGATTAGACAGACCTTCATAATTTGTGTTACCCATAAACTCCTTAAAGGTGGATCACCATTTTTTCATAAATTAACGAAGCGTCCTGAGCTGACCACAAATGGTGATAGTTTCGTCAATTTTTGGTGTGGTATCGAGATATTTTAATCTCAGTCTGTCAAAAGCTGACCAATAGAAAAGGAAGAGACAAGATGATTACACCTTACCTTCCTCCCTAAAACTTTGAAAAAGAGCATCCGACAGAATATTTAGCCACAGAAAGGATCTCGCAGTCATCTTATCGTTGACCAGCACCTGCTGAGCTAAAAAGAGGTTCATAAATCCAACGCCAGAACGCAAGCAGACATCGGAGAATCGACTTGACTTCAAACGGATGAACGGGGAAATCCGTATAGCTCCAAGATAAAATTCTTAGGAAAATAAAGCAGCATTTAACAGGATTACCAAAGAGCTGAAAACTGAAAAACATATAGACTAAATAGAAGACGAAACAATTAAAAAAAAGCTTCTCCTCCATTTTTTTGAAATTTCTATCCATCAACTGTTCTAACCTACTGCCTTCTGTCGACTTAACCTCACTTTTAGGTACTCAACAACATTTAGCCTTACTGAAAATTGTGTAACTTTTACCACAAACTTAGAAATCCTCAAAGCTCTCTTGAACGCGTATTGAATTTCAGTTTTGATTTCCCAAGACAAATGATAGTTCGAAAGTCACAGCATAGCAACTACTGTCACTGACGACAAAGCTTCATTAATAATGAAATATGCATAATATGACTATAACCTATGTATGTATATATGAAAATATAAAAACCGTATAAAAATATATAAATCCTAACACGTGCATGTATTTCACTACCGAAGGCACATTTTCCCACATGCCACATCAGCAACAGGCAACACACGGCCGCAACAGTGCTGCCAACCATTGGCAAATCCATCACTTAAATAATCATTTCGTCTGTCAGTTATGTCAGTCAATTGTTGATGCTACTTTATTGACTTTATTGAAGTCTCTCATAATAAAAAGCGAAATTTTTTAATAAAAGAATGGGCAAATGAAAGTGGCAAATTGAGAGCAACCAAGGAAAGGATAAATCCGAAGTAAAATTTGTAAATGTGTGGCATTAAATTGGTTTGGTTGTTGCCGGAGTTGTATTACTAATCACTTGTGAAGAAAAATCAGATTTCTATCGATTGTGGAATCGGATTTGCCATCTACAGGTATTAAGCTCTAACTACCATTCAGTAGGCTGGAGAAGTGTTCCCTCCATAATTTTAGTATGCTTTGGGCATCATTCACTAAATAACCTCGTGGGGTTCTATCGGAGTATGCTCCGGGCCTTGAAACCTTGTCGCTCTTGCGTTTGCTTCTCGCTTCCCTCTTTAGCTCTCGTTATCTTTCTGAGTAAAAAACCGTTTGGTTGTCTGTTGTGATAGTAGCTTCTCGACCTCGAACCTTCCTTGTGTTTGTTGGCGTGCGTTTTTTGCTGCACAGATACGGGTGCATATCTTGGCTGCAACAATATAGTGGTCCGAGTCGATGTTAGGACCTCAAAGCGTACGCACATCTAAACTACTGGATACTTGCCTTTCTTCTATCACAACATGATCGATGTTGTTGGATCCGGAAACAGCCTCAACCCTCTTGGGGATGTTTCCTCATGGAGGCTAAATTTGCCGACCGTTGTGTGAAAGATACCTTCCCTGACGTTATAGTCGGCAGGCACGATTTTCACATGATGGCGGGGGCAGCTTTCATAGGTGCGCTCAAAGCGCTCATAGAAGGCATCTTTGGTCACATCGTAATTCTCTTCCGGTGGTGCGTGGGCACAAATCTGCGATATGTAGAAAAACTTCGCTTTGATGTGGATTGTGGATAGACGTTCCAACACCGGGGTGAAAGCCTGGAGTCGGTTACGCAGTCTTTCTCCCACCACGAATCTCACACCAAACTTGCGCTCCTTTATATGGTCACTGTAGTAAATGCCACATGGACCTACTCGCCTCAGTCCTTATTCTGTCCATCGCATTTCTTGGATGGCGGCCTTCACTCTAACGAGGACATCAAAGTACATGCCCTCAAATCATAATCGGTAATTAGTTTGCCGTGGCGGTTAGTTTCTTTTCATTTGGGCGTTCAGAAAACTATTCTCACTTTCGTGAACTTCTATGACTCCATCCTCTCTAGAAATATTTATTCCGAAGCTTTGTTGTGGGTTTTCTAAACATTTAAAAGGCGTAATTCTGCAGTCATGGATTGAATATTTATCGTAGAGCTATTTGAGTGCGTAAGCAGAAAGTTGCGAGGGCGTCCGTTTTACCGCAATGAGTAAAGCTGATCGCAAAATCCTTCTGAACTTCATTATTTTTCCACTTAAATGTCTTTTAAACCACTGATTGTACATACTTTTACGAAATTAATGGCTCACAGCTGCTTAGCAAGTGATTTTCCTTTGCCAATAGACTCTTATTACTCTATTAGAGGAATAAAAAATTGTATATCCTTTCGTCGCTGGCATACAATCTCGCGTTTTATTATAATCAAACTATAAATTAAGAGCTTCACATATCCTGCGAATATTTGGAGGATAAAGTGTAGCCGAGGAGACAGACATGATGAGGTTGATGAAGTTCAACGAAGCAGTTGGAATTGAAAAAGGAGCGGAAGGAACAATAACACAATGTGATCAAAGCAGCCACAGGACGCAATTATAATCCGCAAAATCTCGATGGAATAAAGAGTGAGTGGTGGCGAGGCATGCATACACCATTTATTTTCATTTGTGGAGGAAAATCGAAAAACAAAAAGAGAAAGATGTGAAATGAAAAATGCATGAAATCAAACGCATACGAGCAAGCGCGTGCACACAAATCAGAAAGGACCAAATAGGAAGTAAGTAGCTCAAATGTCTTTTTGAGTTTCCGCCGGTTGCAATTGCGGTAAATGAACTATGAACTGAAATACGGAAATATGCAAAAAACTAAGAAGACGAATCATGAAAGCATTACATTTGTGGCTGAAACGAAGACACCAAGCAACAAACGAACTTATATGTAATATAAATTTATATTATGCTTATACGCATATTTTCTACATATTGTCACCTGAAATGCAAAATAACGTAACAACATTTTCGAAAATTTACAGTGGCATGAATGAAACCCGAAATAAACAAACGAACATGATTGAAACAAAATTTTAATATTGGTTAAAACTGGTTTATATCTGACCGCAGATATATTGTATGTAATTTGGAGTAGTGAAGCGTAATCAACAAGACACTCAATTTCGAATTTTTTGATGATACGTTATTTTGCATTTCAGGTGACCATATGTACATAATATATATACATATCTACATAGGGTACGTTGCCTGGGTGTGGATCAATTGATACACACAAAAATGATTTTTCAACACAGAAAGTCTTAAATGTGACAGAGCGAGGGACTGACATTTTATTTGGCACTCAGCGGAAGGAAATTGCTCAAATATCTGAGCACAGATACAAACATACGTGCAAGTGCATGCTTGCTTGCCTATGTGTGAGCAATAAATAACTGATAACCACTGTCCTTCTGGTGCACAGCGAAGGAAATGCACGAAAAACGCTTAGTGGATTTGATTTGGCTGATATAATCAGCGAATAAAATAGGAATAAAAATAACATAAAAATAAAAGAGAAAAAGTAAATTGAATTTTAAATTTGTTGTAAATAGATATATTTAATATTTGATCGTGATTAGGTCTGGCAGTTGAGTATAATCCCAAAGCGAAAGGATAAGAATAATGTAAATTTAATTTATTTTGTTTCTAAAAATGCAGAAAGTTACTACAACACCTTTCACAAATACAAAAGATTCTTTGAAATAACTTTATTTTGAGATTTCAGTTTGCATGGCAGTTATTTAAGTGATCCGCTCTGAACAATTTCTTCAAAACTTAGACCATTGCCTTATTCTATGCAAAATTTCGGGACAATATCTCCTCAAATAAAACAGTTTTCCATACAAGCACTTGATTCCGATTATTAAATTCGCATAGCAGTTATATAATATATTGTCCGCTATCGGCGGTTACGACAAGTAAGTAGCTTCTTATGGAGAAAAAGGTGTGTACAAAATTTTAGATCGATATCTTAAAAACTGAGGGACTAGCTCACGTTTCTACAGAGGAACGTAGCTTAATCGTCTTAGCATTTCTTGTTGACAATTAATATATATACATATATTTTATAAGATCACGCTTCTTTCTGGGCTTTACAATCTTCATTGGTATTAAAAATTACAAACTTATAGTAACTATTAGTAAAACATGGTTGCCATATTGACAAAAAATTCTTGCAAAATATTATGTTCTGTCTTCTTCTCTAACTTTCCAATGCTTCAGCGAAAAATATACGTACTTGCTCACTTTCTTCTGCCGCCCAATGATAAAAATCGCTGTGCGTCACTCTTCTTAATGCAATCACAACACGTCGCTGACTTGGCGCCTCTCCAAGTTCGACCTGCAACGTTTACTTTGTCTCACTTGACGCAAGTGTCGTTGCACGTCCACATCGACAAACATTCTGATTCATTGCTTTTGTAGCCACCACCAAGCATATAGACGCCCATCGCCCATACGGAAACGCCTTTTCCTGTTTGCTCATGCAGCGCCTGTTTGTTTTTGTCCTTTCAATTTACTGAATAAATCTTTTGATAGTTGTGTTCTGTGGCGTGGCGAATACGTAATGTATTTAGATATGAATTGCTTAAACTAATCGCTGTGCCACGCCGCATTGCCTCCTATTTCTGTTCAGCAGAGCTTCCGCTTACAAAGCTTTTCTCTCCTCCTCAATCTGCTGTCACGTCATTTCCGCGCAGAGAGTGAAGTATTTCCGGGTTATGTTTCGATTGCTTTTTGTTTAGCTTTTGATTTGAGTTGTAGGTTTCATTGCCTTGTCATTTTTTTATATCGTTTGCCATGTTATATTTTAATAGAAATGCGGAATGGTATTTAACTAGTTTCAAGCATGCTTTGTTGTTGAACACAATCTAGCATTGACTGAATGGAGCCTAAGTCTAGCCGGTAATCGCTAGAAACACAGAATGTACTTGGACCTCTTTACGTCTCAGAGGTGTTACCGAGTCGATACGGTTGGAGTGAGACTGATAAGAAAGATGCAGGTGCGCTTTTATAGCTAGTTCGGTAACTAATTCTGAAATGGTTGGTAAAATGTCTTTCCGCCATTCAATATATATCCCTCTCCTATTTAATAAAAAATCCTACCAAACCTAATTTGCTGGAGTCATGATATTCACAAGTGCTTAAGCTCTAGGCTTTGCGCTTCTTAACAAAACTTGACTTTTGAAAATTGGAATGGTAAAGAGTTTGAATTTTTTATCTGTTTGAAAGAGTTTATCTCTGCAGGGTTGTTCAACCAAAAAACCTCTTAATTCAGACTGGATTTTCTATCTTAGGTTCCATTGTCCTCGGAAATGAAACCAACTTTAGGAATTTATGAAGAATTGTAGCAATAGTTTGAGAAACATATGATAAGATCATCATTCGCTTAAAAATAAATTCAGGTCTCTTGTCCGACGTAAAAGATCGCTGTAAATTGAAGTGATAGGTTATCCAAAGATAAAGATAAACTCGAGATGATTCCTCCTAAAAGAAGATTATGACTGATGGGTTTTCTACATATTTGAAATAATAATATCTCAATTTTTACAATAGATGTTAAGGTGATCTGTCAGTTAACATATGTAAAATAGAGTTCATTGTAATTAAAATCTTTGATAATTAGATTAATATTAGATTACATACCATATTAAATATGTATACTGTATGTATGTATATGTATATATTAGATCATATACTGTGGGCAAAACATAGTAAGACTTTTTAATTTAAAATTCATCGAAATATTTTTTTCATAGGTTGGTATGACTGCCAATGACATCTTTGCCAAGTTACATCAAAATAATCATTAGTATATAGTATACGATTGCCTTTCTGAAGTATCGGGTGATTTTTTAAGAGCTTGATAACTTTTTTTTAAAAAAAAACGCATAAAATTTGCAAAATCTCATCGGTTCTTTATTTGAAACGTTAGATTGGTTCATGACATTTACTTTTTGAAGATAATTTCATTTAAATGTTGACCGCGGCTGCGTCTTAGGTGGTCCATTCGGAAAGTCCAATTTTGGGCAACTTTTTCGAGCATTTCGGCCGGAATAGCCCGAATTTCTTCGGAAATGTTGTCTTCCAAAGCTGGAATAGTTGCTGGCTTATTTCTGTAGACTTTAGACTTGACGTAGCCCCACAAAAAATAGTCTAAAGGCGTTAAATCGCATGATCTTGGTGGCTAACTTACGGGTCCATTTCTTGAGATGAATTGTTCTCCGAAGTTTTCCCTCAAAATGGCCATAGAATCGCGAGCTGTGTGGCATGTAGCGCCATCTTGTTGAAACCACATGTCAACCAAGTTCAGTTCTTCCATTTTTGGCAACAAAAAGTTTGTTAGCATCGAACGATAGCGATCGCCATTCACCGTAACGTTGCGTCCAACAGCATCTTTGAAAAATACGGTCCAATGATTCCACCAGCGTACAAACCACACCAAACAGTGCATTTTTCGGGATGCATGGGCAGTTCTTGAACGGCTTCTGGTTGCTCTTCACCCCAAATGCGGCAATTTTGCTTATTTACGTAGCCATTCAACCAGAAATGAGCCTCATCGCTGAACAAAATTTGTCGATAAAAAAGCGGATTTTCTGCCAACTTTTCTAGGGCCCATTCACTGAAAAATTCGACGTTGTGGCAGATCGTTCGGCTTCAGTTCTTGCACGAGCTGTATTTTATACGGTTTTACACCAAGATCTTTGCGTAAAATCTTCCATGTGGTCGAATAACACAAACCCAATTGCTGCGAACGGCGACGAATCGACATTTCACGGTCTTCAGCCACACTCTCAGAAACAGACGCAATATTCTCTTCTGTACGCACTGTACGCATTCGTGTGGTTGGTTTAATGTCCAATAAAGTAAACTGAGTGCGAAACTTGGTCACAATCGCATTAATTGTTTGCTCACTTGGTCGATTATGTAGACCATAAATCGGACGTAAAGCGCGAAACACATTTCGAACCGAACACTGATTTTGGTAATAAAATTCAATGATTTGCAAGCGTTGCTCGTTAGTAAGTCTATTCATGATGAAATGTCAAAGCATATTGAGCATCTTTCTCTTTGACACCATGTCTGAAATCCCACGTGATCTGTCAAATACTAATGCATGAAAATCCTAACCTCAAAAAAATCACCCGATACATACAATGGATTCGGCGATTATTACGATACCCGAAATTACTCAACAAAGAAGTTCCATTAAATTTTGTGTCGGAATTAAATTTCTGGTGCCGAAGCCTTCAGAGTGCTGTAGAAAGCCTTGGGTTAAAATTGTTTGTCGCGAGCAGCCATTTTTGATTGGTATGCATTATTCAAAGATGATCAACACGTCAATAAAATAAAAGAATTGGTGCTTGTCAATAGATGATTAGCAGTTAGAGATCTTAGTGGCACTGTTGGAATATCAGAAGAATCAATTTGAAAGATCATTTACACCTAAGAAAAGTGAAAGTACGATTGGTTCCAAAATCACTAAATTTTTTGAAAAACAGTGTCCCACTAACATCTGCGAAACAATGTTTTCCGACTACCAGGATGCTATAAAAAGTATTATTACTGACGATGAGTTTTCGGCCAATGCTTATGACCTGGAAACAGGCCGAATATCGTAGCAAGGGTGTGCCGAAGCTGAGAAGCCACGTCAAAACAGGTTAAAAATCATGGTAATGTTGGGAGTTTTTTCGATAATCTATGTGTAAAGCTATTCGCGAAACGAGGCCGACATTATGAGTCGACAACTCTTTTTTTGCAACCACGGTAATGCACCGTCGCATACTTCATTGATTTTTCGTGAATTTTTCGTGAATTTTTCGCTCAGAACTCAGAACTTTACACATTTCAGGCACCCATTACTTCAGCAAATTTTCAAAGCGGACATTCCCAGTCGTGTAAGGTGGAAAAATTAAGTGCTTCCTTGCCTATATATATATATATATAGCTACATAAATATTCGTCGATACTTGATAACAAGCGCAATTGTTTGCGACGAACTGGACTAAGGTTGGTATCATCGCTGGAGATATCCATTTCAGCAATGTAAATATCATGAATAAGTAGATTTCCCAGTTACTACTATGTATGTTCATTTCAGCAATGGGGCTTAGTGTGGTAAACACAAACATAATTACAAGACAGTGATTTTGAAACCCTACTAGATTAAAAGTTTTTTACAAAAAAAAAAAATTATTCAACCGTGGAAAAAGAAATCGTGTAAAACAAGAGTTGGGTGAATATATATGTATATATATATATATATATATGGAACCACGAACTCTATGGGCTGTACGAAAACATTGCTATAATAAAATGTATAAAGATCCGTCGAATATACTGGTTAGACGATGTCGAACGCAGTGTTTTCAGCATAGGTTGACCTACGGTTTTAGTGCCAAAGAAGAAGAAGAGTCGTAGCTGCAACCTCTAAAATAGCAAATCAGTAAAGTTAGTTCCTTTGGCCAGCGCTGGAACATTATCTGTGCGAATAACCTATTGCTCCAATGCAAGTATAAATTGCAAGATTTTTTGAGCCTATACACAGTGGTCGGTCTGGTATGGAATCAGCGGCCAAAAATTCTTCCACTGCCTATAAAAAAGTGAAACTTTTTCCAAAGCTTTTTAAAATGTCCCTCTCCCGTTCCCCACTCCGCCACCCCCCGATGGTAACAAATTTTCATTAATTATATTAAATTAAAGAAACTGATAAACGAAAAAGAGAATTTTTGAATATTACTCAACTAAATCAAAAACTGCATGATGGTTTTTTTTGGCTGGTGATGAAAGGATCTAAGAACAAAAGTAATTGGTTTAGCAAGTCCTGATTTGTAGTGACCCGTTAATAGTTTCGTATATGATGGAGTCGATACATCTTAACGTCCTTATTTCTTGACTCAGCAGATTCTTCTTAGAGCTCTCCAATTGAAACTGGTGCATATTGAATAACAACGGGAGCGTGAATTAAAATTTTACGGACTGACGAAAGAAGATAATGCCAGGAATATTTTTAAGTTGATTCCCTTGCAGGATCTAGCGCAAATCTACTGAATTTATGGTTGATTGAACTGATACCTTTTGAAATTGAATTCGAACAGGACGGCATTAGCGGGTGAAGGAAGATCTGCAATTTTTCCAAATTTGTTTGTACACTTCATCATTTTGCGATTTTATTATTAGTTGTAGAGGGACATATGTCATGACAAATAAATAATTGTCTTCCAAATTATTATTTTCAAATTTCTGCTTATATTCGCTTTGCCCAAAGCCATATTTTCCTATTATTAATAGGTAATTAGAGTACTCATTGAGTTCATTAATTACATTCATGACGTTGTGTGGTCAAATATTTATTTTTATCTCAATTTCAACATCAGATTCGTTGACCTTTATTTGCTCAGGATAACTGTTTTTCTTTAAAATATAATATTATACTACATATAGTCAGCCAAAATGATGTGCCTAAATAAAAGTACGTATAATACAAACATAAAAGCGAGATAATGTTAAAATGAAAACCAAAGCTCAAGTATATATGACGGAAAAAACAATATAATGCACTCGTTTATTCATATACTTAAATACAAAAAATTATGAAAAATAACACACAAAACATCGCATGCCTGGTAGAATAACATGAGGGGGTGCAAAAGGTTGCAGCTGAAATCAAAAGCATAGACTTACCGTGCGATTCTGTAACTTCAGACAGTCTCAAGTCTCTAAATTTGAGATTTTAAGTTAGAGACAATTTTTGAGACTTGAGCTGATATTGCTATTCTGTAAGTGACAGTCACAAAATCTATTATATTTCATTATTCAGAGATGTTTTTACACTTGAATGAAAAGAAATATATCGATAACAAATATTAAATTTTCTATAACATAGTCAAAAAACATAATTATCAATGAAAATAAAAATATATGTTGACTTTGTTTCATAATATTTACGAAATTTATGTAAAATTGATTTGCCCTTTTAACCTTTTCGTGTTTGAGTTGCTTACAAAATATAAAGAAACGACAATCGATTAATATCTATGATGATCTCTATTCAGTATATTCAAAATGGCAGACAAGAGTTCTTTTTAGTTTTGTGACCTGCTAACTACCAGGTCTCAATATTTTGAGACTAACGCTAGAGACTGTTTAGTGAATAGTAACTAGTCTCAAATTAAGACTTTGCCTCAAAATGTCTCAAATAGAGACTAGAGACTGGTTACAGAATCCCGCTATTAGAATACATTAACTAATATAAACAAACTTGACTCATTTGAGGGCGGGACAGGGATCACAACTTTTTGTATTACTTAATTCGATGATAAAAAAATATATCATTCAAAGGGCCACTTGTAAAACAATAGTTTTAAAACAATAAAACAATATTTTATTACGGAAAAATTGCTGTGTTATATAACATATACCTTTCTTCTTTAAAATATATTTATTTACGGCGATTAAACACGATTTGATATTGCAATTTATTTTATTAAAAGACATAATTTTTAATTTTTTAATTTTGGCCTATGAAATCGACCAGTGTGCTGTAATTCAGAATACAAAGTTCAGCTCGGATGTGCTGAATGGGGTAATTCCTCGGGCATTATCCCGAAGAATTTTTCAGGATTTATAAAATATCTAGAAAGGATAAATGTAGCGTTATAGTAAACATAATGTACAGGGTTTGTCCGGAAAGTAATAGGACTGATTTTCTCCCACCGCGATTTTACTCCAGAGCGCACCGACTGGATTCGGTAGAGGGCGTTCATAGCTAACGAGCAGTCAAGGCAAACATTTTCGCGTGACGTATTTCTGTGAAAATGTAGCGTTAGTTGACTAGAGGTAGGCGATTAAATTCTGTGAGAAACTTGGTAAATCTGCGACAGAGAAGTTTGATGTGATCAAGAAATTTTCCTTTAGCAAGAAATGGTGTGTTTCAGTGGCAACAAGCTTGTTTGGAGGGCCAGAAAGAGGTCGCTGATGAAAAAAGGAAGAATAAGCAAATTCAAAGTGAAAACGATGCTCATTGTCTTTTTTAACATCAAATGCATCGTCCACCATGAAGTTGCCGATAAAAGGCAAGAATTTTAAGACGACAAAGGGGATCCAAGCAGCATACTTATCTGCTCTAAAAGCTATTCCGGAGAATTCCGTCACGCCTTCATTGCTTGGAAATCGCGCTGCATCGCCACAGAAGGAGCATATTTTAAATGTTTTTAAAGAATTGTAACGATTGATTCAATACATTTTTTTAAATCGACTGTGTCCTATTTTCGGACAAACCCTGTAAATGTTATAAAGCCAGTTCATAACTTCGGATTTCAACTTTAAGTATACCTTGAAAAGCTGGTATGCTTGTAAAATATTTTTTATTAAAAACTATGGAACAGAAAAAAATGTTCTTACATACAGATTTTTGTTTCGTTATAGTGAAATAAATATTAATATTTGAGAAAATAGATGATGAGTTTAGGAGATGGAAGCCTGAAAGAAAGAGAAGTGTTCTTTTTAAATTCTATCCACTTTTGGATTCGGTTCTGAATACGACAAGAACTTTTAAAACTCCCATTATTATATTTCTGGTATCTCTGACAAACTATGCGCTCTCACCAATCTCTTTATCTTTTTTAACCAGGAGCACATAGTACATAAAAACCAGTCTCCAGCTAAGCTTAAGCATGAATGTGAAATCAAAAAGGAAGAACAACCAAAAGATTAAATGACAGCGCAGCCACAATGCTGAAATTCACAACAACTGTCAGTGAGAGCACAGAAAAAGCCAACATCGACCCAGTGACCCAGTAAAAACGAACGAGGGATCTAAATTAATTAACCGAATGCGAACAAATTGCTGCTGGCGGAGCAATAAATATATGCATGCGCCGAGGGCTACAGTGACGTAATAGAGAAATCGGAAGTGGCAAGTGCATGGAGCGTAGAGTCGGTGCGGGGAGAGAAGAAGGTTGAACGCAAAACAAGCAAAATACATGCCTGCGAATACGCAGTGATTTTTGCAACGCCCGCGAGTTGCGTCGTCAAACGACTCCACCACTGTCAAACTCGTCGACACACAAAAAAAGACAAGTATTTTTTAAATATTTT